>NC_056575.1:691686-694186 GCF_018340385.1 Cyprinus carpio
ATCGGGCGTACGCTCCTCCTCCTGCTCCTGAAGCCTTCGAATGACTCCTTTGTGGCCCGTTTGAGGGAAAACAGGGATGGGAATGGGAATCGGCACCGGGATTGGCACGAAAACCGGGTAGGGTGATAACATCATGGGCTGCGGCCAGGGTGGGGGTAAATGGGGCGGGTACGCTGGGTGGAAGGGCATGTAAGGGGCGGGGAAGCGTTGGAGGAGAGGAGGCGGGGCAAAGGAAGCCCTCTGGATAGGGCTGAGGGGGCGGGGCGGGTGAGAGGCGGGTCTTTGCTGGTCCTGGGCGTGGAAGGGCGGGCGCACAGTGGGGAGGGGCATCTGAGGTGGGCGTGGCTGTTCCGGAGTAACACGGGACGGGCGAGCCGGAGAAGAGGGCGATATGCTGGTCTGAATCCTCAACTGTGACGCGGAGGCGGGTGTTTGCTGTGGCGGGCTTCGGGGCGAGACGGTTTTCTCTGGTCTGTCCCAGGCCTCCGGGGTGAGGAGTTTCTGGTTTTCCGCCACAGCCGTTTTGGGGCGGTCCTCCTCATCTTTGTGGGCGGATCCGGAGCCGGAGAGGGCGGCACGAGCTTCCCGGTAAAACACGTCCATCTTGTACTGGTTTAGGCATTTGGTGCTGCAGAACTGCAGGCGCTCCTCGCCCGAACCGAAGTCCAGGTATTCTTTAGTGTGACGCACGTGTTTACACCAATCACACACCTGCAGAGAGAGAGACACGCTACAGAAAAATATCCATTCTGAACTCTTTTGTAAGTCACTTTTGTGGCATATTTCTACATAAATTACATATTTTAATAAAATTACTTTTTTTATAAAACATTATTAATTCTGCACAATTAATTATGTATAATTATTGTATTTTTATATGTGTAATTATGTATGATTAATACAATACATAAATATGTACACTTATTTAATTTTAATTAACAAAATATTTTTAATATAAAATATTTTTGTATAAATAAACATATTATAAATATACTCAATTATGTACACTTAATATATATTATAAATAATAGTAATATAGTACAGTCTATTATTGTCTACTTATTTTAAGTATATTGTTTACGTTAAATTATTATTATTATATAAGGCGATCAGGTCTGAAGAATCTCAGACAGCAGAGTTTGATTTTATAATTTTTTTCACTGGTCAAAAGCAAATTATCTCAGATAATAAATTTGTGCCAGTTTTTCCCCTTGATATCCAATATTTATATTTTTTTAAGGTATTGTATTGAAGTTTAAAACTCCAGTATAATGAATGAATAAATATGAATACATTCCTTAATATTATTGATTAAATGTAATATTTTTATAAATGTAATCCCTAATATTTTTCTAATGTGGTAACTGTAATCGTGCACACGGACGCTCGTGTGTTTATTTACACGCGTGTTGTTGTTCATCTTCAGCAGAAGTCTTGAGGGCGTGTCCAGTGTCTGGCCAGGGGGCGGAGACTGGTCGCCATGACGATCCTCATCTCTAGCCTGAGGAGAACACAACACAAACACTGATCTGAAGCACTTTGTTTGTGTGAAATATAAACATGTATTCGTCAGGGTTATTACAGTTAATCAACTTAGACTACATGAAAAAAAAAAAACTTTTGCCACTTTTGATAATACATACATATATATATATATAACTACAAGATACAAAAAATGTAAAAATATATTAATATTAACTGTGAAATACAATAATAAAAACTATAATCGTCTCTTGATAACAGCAGCTGATTCAAACACGTCAGACGTGATTAGGTTCATGTTAGTCAATGTTTATATTCTAACACCAGATCTGTTGTTTGAGGAATGTCTTTCTGTGAAATACAATCGTCCTGCACAGAGAACAGCGCTTGCTTTGATATCATATATCAGCTGAGACACGGACACGTTTAATAACTGCGTCTGAAGAATCCAGAGACGTTATTCTGTGTGTGTGTGTGTGTGTGTGTAACTGGAGCGTGCTGTGTGTAAAGTATGTACTGTAAGACGAATCCTCTCCCTCTCTCTCTCTCTCTCTCTCTCTCTCCGACAGGCTCAAACTCGTCAGTGTGTGTGTGTGACTCTGGGCTGATAACCGATCCTGTGTGTTTCTTCTCTCTGTTGTGGGAATGTGCTGCACGTTAAGCACAAACACAGCAGCCTGTAAAGTGATGCCTTCATGTGTGTGTGTGTGTGTTTGGTGTGGTTTGTGGTGTGTGTGTGTGGTGTGTGTGTGTGTGTGTGATTGTGTGGTGTGAGTGTGAGTGATTGTGTGTGTGTGATGTGTTGTGTGTGAGAGTGTGCTTGTGAGTGTGAGTGAGTGTGTGTGTGAGTGTGTGTGTGTTTGTGAAAGTGAGTGAGTGTGTGTGTGTGTGTGTGTGTGTGTGTGTGTGTGTGTGCTTGTGTGTGTGATGTGTGTGTGTGTGTGTGTGTGTGTGTGTGTGAGAGAGAGAGAGAGTGTGTGTATCAGTGTGTGTGTGTGTGTGTGTGTGTGTGTGTGTG
>NC_056575.1:696686-702150 GCF_018340385.1 Cyprinus carpio
TTTTATTTTGTATATTTTATTTTTAATTTAAAATAAATAAAAAATAAAATATACAAAATAAAAAATATTTTATAATGTGTATTTTATTTCAAGCACATTATTTTTTTCATATGAAACATTATATTTGTAATTCTATATATATATATATATATGTGTGTGTGCATGTAAAGTTACATGTAAATTAGTTTTGCATGATGAATATTTTGGCTCTGTTGTGTCGCCACTTGATATCCAGTGTAAGATAAGAAGCAGGAGACGCACTTCTAGGAAACCCTGAACGCTCATCTGTCCTCATCATCTTCCTCTGTGTGTTTCATTAGAGAGCGATCACAGCCATCAGAACGCTGCTCGGAAAACCGATCCGCCATCAAAAAAACAGCGAATTTCCTGCAAAAGCAGGAGCTCATGATCTCATGACACACGATCTCACGCACCGAGAGCTTTCCGTCTGAGATTAGAGGCGTCACTCGATCCGCGGGTAAAAATCACAGGACACCCGACACCCTTCCCAGAATTCCCCTTCTCTCCACGGCCCCGAGACTAATTACATCAGCGGCTCTTCCGCTGCTTTCTCGTTAGCGCTCTTCCTCCCCATCCACACAACAACCTTTTTTTTGTCTCCTCGTCAGCACATAAAAAAAACATCTCGGCGAGAGTGACTTCGTCCAAAACCGACCCGAACAAACCCGTCCCGCTTCCTCGGCCCCGCCCCGGGGGACCGCTTGCATCAGGGCCGGGCTTCGGTTTCATGTGTTTGGATTAAAATTAGTTAAATTGTAACTCTACCCTCCCGGTGGATCTCGCTCGGGCCGATCCAGAGCGGGTGGCTCCCACAGGAAGAGAGAATGGACCTGGAGACCTAGACAGAGTGGCGCTTATAAAATACACGCCGTGTCAGATATGTGTCAGGTGATTGGAAAGAGCTGCTGAATAGAGCCAGAGGATGTAATAAGGTCAGCGTGCAGGGGAGCTGTGGGGCCAGACGAGGTCACATCTTGGAGGGCTGGGAAACACACTCCAGCGGCTCGTGTTGGTGAACAGCACTGGCGATGCTGCGAGATCAATCAGCTCAGGCGGAGCGCGTGGCTGTGCTTCAATACACAGGGCACTTTTTAGACAGCACTGTGGGAATCATATGATGCATGCGATGCGAGCCGCTGAACTGCAGAAGTGAAAAATGTGCACAGTGTTATCAAAACGAGACGCATTGAATCCTACGCTGATCTGCCCTTTAAATAAAACCACCGACTTTGGTTCTCTGTAACCCAATGCCACGCAGAGTGATTCACACCCCTTAAACGCTCAGCCGCTTTAGAATGCTTCATATTTAAAATGTATATTTTTAAATATCTTTCTTTGTTTTTCGCTAAATATTGCCGCTTATAACTAAATATATGTTAGCTGGCTTTCGCCCCCCCTTTATCTTTCATTTTTTTAAATGTATCCGACTTTTAATAGGTTTATTTGCCTCGTCCCATATTTCTTTTTTTCCCCGCTCTGTTAAGCCCGCTATGCGCGCTAAATGATAGCGGCGCGCGTTTTGCTTCACTCCTTGATATTAAACATATTTTATATAAGCTATTTGAGATTTAATATATATATAAAAAACCATCATATAAAAAATATATAAATGCCCTAAAGCTATTTGGGGAGGATTAATATATTATGATGAACTATATCTTCATATTAAACATCATTTTATTAAGTTTTGCACATATTTGCCTGTATGTAAATGTTTCATTTTCAATAAATGATCGTAATAGTGACAAGAGGTGTCATATTTTTTTCATTTTTTATGTTATTTTGAATTGGGGGAGATAGGTATTTTTTTAACAGTTTATAAGTTAAACGATATATTTACTAAAGATAGTGTTATAAGCTAAATTATAATTTCGTTTTCCCTGTGTTTAAGTAATTGCTGTTTGGCAATATTAAATAGATTATTTTTTATATTTTTTCATATTTTATATTAAATATATTATTTTTAACGTTTATATTAAACATTTTTATATTCCTAGGATTATATACATTTTTATTACCGGGATACCCTTTGGGGCTTTTACGATATTGCAAATATTAACAAAGGGGTTCCCTCTCATAGTACACGGCATTTTTTTTCGCATGAAATAATGTTTAACAGATGTTTTATATTAAATAGTTACGCATAAATATTCTGTTAGATATTAAAATATACGTTTATTACGTGCATATTTTATATGGGAAATATTTTATGACATTTCAAAAGAGGGGTATAGTACACTTTTAGGGGGATGAATTTATTTTTCATACTCTGCAAAAAGATTTTTTTTGTTTTAAAATCTGTAATATTTTTTATTTTTAACATATTTAAAAAATATTTTTATATATATATATATATCATAATATCGTATATATATATCGATATATCTATATATATATATATATATTATATATATATATAAGTTATATATAAACATTTGAGAAAAATTTTGACTAAAAAAAGAAAAATTTTGACACATAAAAGAAAAAATTGACACATTATTCAATCCGTTACACAAAACCTTTATCCAGTGTTCGCAGCACTTTTGGCATCGCATCCCGAGCTGCTCAGACAGGAATCAAACCACTGATCTAAATATGTTCTCTATTATAGATCAGTGAATCAAACCCTGCTCACTAGTCTCGAGCGTGGGGTGCTAGTTACCCTCTCAACTAACTTAACCAGCAAGAGTTTCTCAACGCAAGTTTTTCGAGCGGTTCCCGTGTTCTCAACAAGCAGTTTTGTGTTGTGGTTACCCGGAGCGCTTGCTCAAGCAGCAGCACGCAGCAGGTTCTCACCTTCATCTCCTGACGCACGTCTCTCCGCACGGGGTGAGCCGGTTTCCTGCTGCGCTTGCTCTCCGGTCGCTCCGTCTCCATCTCGGGCATGACTCGCGGAGCGGCGCGCGGGAGGAACGCTGTCAGTCGCGGCTGTCACACGAATCTGACGCGGCGCGGGAACAATGAGCGGAGCGCAGCGGAGATCAGGGAGGAGGTGAAACCCGACACCCGCCTCCTGCTCCTCCTCCTCCGGGTCCGTTTCGGCAGGAATGCGAGGCTTGAGCTCGGTCACGACCAGCGGAGCCCTAGCTGCGCTCAAACTTCCGCAGAAACACTTTACTGTAGTAAAGAAAAATGCAATTTGTCACGTGACCTAAAATGTGCGGCGTCTAAATGAACTGGTTTTACTTAAAGTAAAAGTATTATTTATTTTAAGTGAACAGCCTTTTTGAGAAACATTATTAAAATGACGCACCCTGGAGTAAGATGAAGGCGTCAAATACATTAATCTTCTAGAAAATCTGATTTATTCTACACAGAAGCTACCCGCCTGCAGGCGCCGCCATCTTTAGATCACGTGACGAGTCGCGTCACGCAATTGGGTTACTACTAACAATATAAATAATATTCATTTATGCATTATTACAACAAAACAGCTCTAATAAAAAAGTATGTTTAAGTATTGTGCACTATTTATTTAAATAAAAATCGAACAAAACAAAACATCTTTAGCATAAAGTATTTTTAAATATTGTGCAATATTTATTTTTTTATTAAAACACAACAACCTCTTAACATACAAGTATTTTAAGTTGTGGCAATTCTTTATTTTATTTATTAAAAACGAACAAAAAAACAGTTGGTTAGTATAAGTAAAAATAAACAAGAACAAAAAATCATTAATTTAAAAATTAACAAAAAACTGCTGGTTCCATGGTTTCAGAGTAAAATCTACTTATTATATATACTATAATATATATTAGTAATTTAAAAAACACCATGGAACTTTCATTAACATTTATTCATTTTGGTTACATCATTACCATTAATAATAATAACAATAATAATAATAATAATAATAATTTTATATATATATATATATATATAATAATATATTATATAGATCTATATACTAGATATAATTACTATATATATATATATATTACATTTGCCAAAAACGCTTTGTGTTTGCTTTTTTAAAACTTTGTGCAGCAGCACTACCATAAAATTTGCAAAAAACACCCAAAGTGACTTGATTTCACTATTGTACTGAAAACATGGTAATACCGTGGTTGTTTCTGTTAGTTTGTGAGCAGTGATCACTACACACACAGTTTCTTTCTCTCTCTCGAACACACAGGGACTCTCTGCTCAGTGTTTCGAAGAATAAGCGCGCTGGTGTAAGCGGAGAGCCCTGGATCAGGGCCCCGGTTCAGGTTTCGTGGCCTGCGGGTGTCATCTGATCCCCGCTGGCGGAGACACAAGGCCTGCAGTCTCCTGCTCTCTCTCTGAGATCAACACTTCTGATGAAGCGGCAGAACAGAGCCGCTCGGAGCCTGTGAAGAGCCTTTCACTGATGCCCTGAAACACAGCACACACTTCCTGCATGAAACACAGCTGCACTGAGTCTGTAGTGTGTTCCTGTTCAGCACGAGATCAGCTTGAGTGCTGTCGAACACGCTTCTTCTGGCCACTAGAGGGAGATGGAGCTCTGTGACTGCCATCCTGAATGATTACCATATTCCTGTACCATGGTATTTACTCCAATGTATTACAAAGAACACTGAGGGATCACCATGGTGCATGTCCAGAAACCCATAGTATTACCACGAAAACGTTATAAATAAGATAAAACCGTTTCTCAGAAACATTTAGTTTGACTGCGCAATGCTGCACTTTTCTGCACGTGGCGATGTTTTTGGTGTGAATTGTTTATTTGTTATGTTTACAGGACTGTGAAGCTGTGTGTGACTCAGTCGACAGAGAGCTGCAGTAACGCGAGTGTGCCGCTAGAGGTCGCGCAAATCAACGCTGGCTAGATATCAATCATTAACTATTTCACGGTGCTTTTTTCTTCTCCTACAGTGTTAGATATTGAATATTAATCATATGGAGTCGTTATTTTTTCGTTTTCACTTTAACTATCGCCGCGGGGTATGTTAACTGATAACACATTATCTCTACACATACACAGTCTCCTTTTCCATAAAGAGAGAATGGCAAATAATTGGCACACTCAGCGCCACACTTCATCGCGTGTGGGTGACGTGTGGGACGTGAAAGGCTCATCAATTCTCGTATAAAAGCTCCAGCAGCAGGCCGGCGTCGTCGCTTTAGACGAACCCACCTGCGTGTGTCCACCGAGCTCACTCTTCATCCTCCTCCTCCTTCATCTCAGATGGCTCAGCTGTACCCCCTCCGGACTCGTCTTTCCCTGCGCTTTCTGCTTAATCACTCAGGTAGACTCCCATATGTTGATTATTCCACATATTGTCATCTTGAATTTAGTTTTAATTATTATTATTATTATCTTCCAAACATTAGAATAAACAAAAAAAATACTTCTTCAAAAAAAAAAATTAATAAAAAAATTATTTCCTCCCCACCTATATTTATGTGACTGAACAGTGTTATTATTATTATTATTATTTTTTTAAATTGTAAA
>NC_056575.1:703150-708150 GCF_018340385.1 Cyprinus carpio
GTGTGTGTGTGTGTGTGTGTGTGTGTAGATGAACAGATCCAGAGTCTCTCAGGTCTGCAGAGATCTGTTGAGATGAAAATCTTTAAGCATTAAAGCACTTGCAAACTTCACATTAAATCTGCACAACTATCAGCGTGGATGTGAAAGCTTCCTCACATGTTTAGCAATGAAAGTCAAGACCAGTCTGTGTGTGGTGTGTTACCTGTGTGTGTGTTTGTCTCCAGAGCTCTGACAGCTACAGCACGAGGTCTTCAGATCACCAGCCAGAACCGTCTTTTTCCCAGACACCCCGAGAAAGCAGCAGAAGAAACACACCGATAAGCAAACTGTTATACAAATGATTTGCCTTTACTTTGATCACAATCCATCTCAAGTATCTGGGACACCAAGAAGCTGAAGCTGAAGCTTTATTTTTCCACTAGAAGAGCTCTGACTGTGTTAAAACACATTCTGATTACTAGAGGCTTGGAATGGGTGTATCAGATATGAGGGCAGGCTCTAAAGGGTTAAACGGGTGACTTGACCCCGCCAGGTGTTTCTTGATGCCGGGTTTGATGAGCTTCCACACTCTCAGGGTGGGTCTCTCGGATCCCGACCAGAGGACGCTCTCTCCGCACCGGGATCCGGCTGGGCCGGGGCAGCAGCTCACATTCTGAAAGAGGAGCAAAGACTCAGAACACGTCGTTGTCCTTCGTCTCCTCGTGTCTGCGTCTAAATGCTGAGTTCACCTGCTGTACTTCGATAGACGTCAGGATGGCCAGAGACTCCCGCAGGCCGCTCCTGAAAAACAGGCCCACAATGCTACTGTTCAAATCCCACGATTGGCTGGCTCTGCACCACCTGCTTCGGATGCCGATTCCCTACCTGTGACAGCAGCGCGCAGTCCTCTGCTGGGGGGAGGGGAGGGGGCGGGGCCACCTGGGGGGGGGCCCCCCCGGTTGCCCCGCACACCACACGTTTGAATCTCTTTTCATATGTCCGGATGGGTTGCCCTAGGCGGACGAGACCAGACAGGACAGACAGTTGATAAAACAGGGTAACCGTTGGTAACAGTGGAAGGCGCGGGTCATCTAAAAAAAATCTAGTGCCAGGAATGTGACGTCACAGAGTGAATTGTAAAGAACGGTCAAAAGGTCACCCAGAAGCCGTTTCAAACAGGATTTTATGTAAAGGAATCAAGTCAGCTCGGATGCGTCGATCATGTTCTTCCAAGACTACATTTATTAATGAGCACAGCCATCACGTGGTTTACAGGAACAACGCGTGATTGGCTGCCGACCGGTACACATTCAGAGAGGACGGAACAAGAGAAGCACCAGGGGTCCAGTTTCAAGCACGAGACAAACATGAGAAAACAGTGAAGAGATCGGAGAGGAGAGGACAGCGTTCAACCACAACGGCTCGCTATGAAAACCGTCCGTACCGCTGGGGCTTTAGTCTGAGCTCTGGACATTAGCTGAGGGAATTTGGGGATTTAAAGCAAGCTTTGTGTGCCGTCGTGCCGATCATCAGTGATGTTAGACCTTGCGATAGCCACACACACACCCCACACACAACACCACACACACGAGACGCGAGGCGAAACTCACAGAGAAAATGGCATATTTAACCCCCAAACATAAAGAAAGACAGAAGAAAAAGATTTGCTTCATGCAAAGGCAGCAAGTGAAGTCTACTTATTACGGCATTAAAAGATACACATTTGTATTGTTAAGAAAGAAAAAACAAAAAAAAACATTTTTGAAAAATTTTTTTTTTTTTTCTTAAATCAGCATATTAACATTTCAAATTGTAGTAGGACCAAAATAATGCCATAATACTTCACAATTTAAAATACAATATATCAGTATTTTTTATTGTTTTGCATTTCAGGAAAAAAAACAAACCAGGTGTTTGAGAGGAAAAGGTGCTTTACTGTCATGAAAATAATGTCAAAAATCTTCAAGGGATCTAAAAATGTAAAATATATATATAAAGGCAAAATCTCATTTCTAATTGGTTTTCTTTTGATTTTGACGTGAAATATGATTAAGACTCAGGTTTTAGTGCGGATTGCCCACGCAAACATCTGAGGTGGGACAGACACAGCAGACGTCAGGAAATTACAGGATTTCAGCCTCACAAACACAACACCAAAATATCAAAATGTGAGCGAGAGTAACAAAACACACAACCACACACACACACACACACACACCACACACACACACCACAACACACACACACACGCACAAATCACTTCACGGCTTCATGCTCATTGATATATATTCCACTCTCAACCACCAAGAACCAATCAAGGTGCGGCTGTGCTCATCTTTGGCAAGGGCCGTCAGCGAGTCTTTCAAACGTGACGGTCAGATTCTTACTAGTGTCTGATTTCTTCCAGCTTTCTCAAGAACATGATCATAATTTCACCCAAAAAGCCGAATGTTTTGAAC
Organism: Cyprinus carpio; assembly: GCF_018340385.1. Lineage (NCBI taxonomy): Eukaryota > Metazoa > Chordata > Actinopteri > Cypriniformes > Cyprinidae > Cyprinus > Cyprinus carpio. Next base: position 705,589 of record NC_056575.1, read on the forward strand.
ATTTTCATGGCAAGCTTCTCATGTACTGTTGCTGCCAAAAGACACCAGCTTCTTATGTACTCAGAAGTTAAAATGTGTTGGTTGCGCTTGCAGTGAGTTTCAGTGGAAAATTTGATGGTACATGTGTTTAATAGTCCATTATAATGCCCAAAAAAAATTATATATCAGGTTGTGATTCTCTTTATGCAAAATAACCAAAACTCGTAATTAACGTTTCGGTTAATAAAAATTAGCGGCTTTCAAAGTGTTTAATGGCCATGGGAAATAATGCTAAAAAAAAAAACAGGTTTCAATTTTGTATGACAAAAAAAAATAAGGATGTGGAAGTATGAAAAACTAAAAAACTATTTGGTTAGTATACTTTTAGGATGAAAATATCAGAGGTGTTTCCGGTTTTAAAAATCACTGAATAACACAAAAAAGGAAAATGCCAACTGGTGAACAAAAAAATGGGAAATAATGATTTTAACAAATAAGAAATTTTTTTAGTAATGGAAACCATTTCAGTAGTCATTGTTTGTCAGGAAAAAGAAATGCCATAAATAAACAAAGTGCACGACAAAAGAAGAAAACAAAAAAATGCCTACATTTTTAATTATCATTTTTGGTTGATGAAATATGCTGTATTTTCATGAGATTTACCTCAATAATCAAAGTGCCCAGTTTTGAGCTCATATTCAATGAACGTAGAATCTAAGGCCTCATTAACAAACTAGATTCAACTCATAATAAATAAATCTCTTCTTTTTTTAAATGAACATCTTCTAATAATCTTTTCAGGTGCTACATGGGAAAAAAAACTTCAAAGGATGTAAAATCCAACTTAAAACAAATAAGAATAAAAAGAAAACTTCACACAGATGGCACACAACACACACACACAGGCCAAGCAGGTGGAGAGGCCGTCACTGGCGGCGCGGGCCCCGGGGCCGTCCTGTGTCGCTGAGGGTAGGCCTGCAGGGGGGGCAGTTTGGAGAGCAGGCTGGGGCGGGGCATGGCCTTGCAGGGAGGGCAGGATCTGAGCCAGGCTGGGCGGCTGGAGCGAGTACAGACCTGGCCATACTGATGGAGCAGGGGCCCGGGGCCCCCGAGGACGAGGAGGATGGGGAGGAAGACGAGGAGGAGGAGGATGGTGAGAGAGGGGGGTGTGCGGGGGGCCGGCTGCTGCCGCAGGGATGAGCCGCTGGTGCGGATTATGCGGACGCCTCTTCTCCTGTGCTTTACACTCTACAAAACACAGAGAGGCGTCAGACACACGACACCCTCAGGACCAGAGCAAACACAATCACAGCAAAGCAGCTAACGCCCACCACTATGAAAAAATCATCATCTATTTACCTCTCACAATTCTGACTTTATCTCGAAAATTCAGAGTTTTATATCTCAATTCAGTTTGTATCTCATGATTCAGTTTTTATCTCATGATGATTCAGTTTATATTTCTCAATTCAGTTTATATCTCATAACTCAGTTTAAATCTCAAAATTCATTTATATCTCATAATTCAGTTTATATCTCTCAATTCAGTTTATAATCTCATAATTTAGCTTATATCGCATAATTTGAGTTTATGTATTGCATTAATCATTTATATTGTCATAATTCAGTTTATATCTATTCTTAATTCAGTTTAAATCTCTCAAATTCCGTTTATATCTCATAATTCGGTTTATATCTCATAATTCATTTTAAATCTCTAAATTAATTTATATTTCATAATTCAGGTTTATATCTCATAATTCAGAGTTTATATACTCATAATTCAGTTTAAATCTCAAAATTAATTTATATATCGCGACGATTCAGTTTATCCGTCAGTTCAGAGTTTATATCTAAATAAGTTCATTTTATATCTCATTAATTCATCGTTTAAATCTCATAATTCAGAGTTTATATCTCATAATTCAAAGTTTATATATCATAATTCAGTTTAAAATCTCATAATTCAGTTTAATATATCATAAGGCAGTTTAAAATCTCATAATTCAGTTTAAATCTCATAGTTCAGTTCATATCTCATAAATTCAGAGTTTATATCTCCTAATTCAGTTTATATTTCATAATTCTGATCATATCTCATAATTCAGAGTTTATATCTCATAATTCAGTTTATATATCATAATTCAGTTTAAATCTCATAATTCAGTTCATATCTCATAATTCAGAGTTCATATCTCATAATTCAGTTTATATTTCATAATTCAGTTTAAATCTCATAATTCAGTTCATATCTTATAATTCAGAGTTTTATATCTCATAATTCAGTTTATATATCATTATTCAGTTTAAATCTCATAATTCATTTCATATCTCATAATTCAGTTTATATCTCATAATTCAGTTCATATCTCATAATTCAGAGTTTATATCTTCATAATTCAGATCATATCTCAATTCAGAGTTTATATCTCATAATTCAGTTTTTTTTTTTCTTTTTATATCTCGCGATTCAGTTTATATATCACAATTCAGTTCATATCTCATAATTCAGAGTTTATATCATAATACAGTTTATATCTCATAATTCAGTTTAACTCTCATAATTCAGTTTTAATCTCATAA
>NC_056575.1:713150-725650 GCF_018340385.1 Cyprinus carpio
ATATTCTTACATTTAGAACAAAGTAACATAATTTAATTACATTTAAAAGAAGCAATTTTTACATTAGTAAAACTAATAATTGAAAGCAAATTTAAAAAAAAGATTAAAAAAGAAAGTATCATAGTTCAAATAAACCATTTTATATTTTATAATAAATTTATTAGCTATAAAAACCCTTGAAAACAATTACATTTAAAAATGCTTAATTTTATAACATTTAAAATCTGATTAAATGAAATTATTTAAAATAATCACTTAATTTTAATACAGATAAAGTAACTGATTAAATAACGATATTCAATTAAATTAAAACATTAAAAACTATTTATTAATTTAGAACATGTAAAATAACCAAAATAAATTAAATCTAACTGTTTAATACTTAAAGAAAGAGTTTATACATCGGTTCAAAAAATAAGAGTTGAAACGCCAAGTTTGCAAAGAGATGCTCGTTAATGTTCAATAAACTGAGAGAGAGCTCCCAGGATGACCTCTGACCTGTAGTGACCCCTGGACGACCCCGTCGGGGTTCAGCATTGGGAAGAGTTTGAAGACGAACATCCTGCGGAGCGTCTGAGCGCGAGGATCGTCCGGACTCCTGATGAAGTTCAGGAAGCCGTTAAAGACGAAACTAGACGGCGTCTCAAGCCGGGAGTGAACGCGACTGCTCAGAAAAAAACCACCTGAACACACACACACACACACACACACACCACACACAGTGGGAATCACGACCCATGCTCTGGAATCAGGAGATCATGTCAGGAGTGGAACGTCTGATACCCCGTTTGCCGCTGAAGCCGTGAGGTCGAGGCGTGCCGAGGGTACCGGAAGAGTCTCTCCAGCCGCGGCTTCTCCCTCTCCTCCAGCAGACCGTGACACGACGAGACCCGTGATCAGATCCAACCGGTGACCGTCCAGAGAGTGACACAGCAGCTCCCGGTGATAGTAGATGCTCTCCATCGGACTGCAGACGCAGAAAAACCCCGTCCCACACAACCACACTACAAACCCAAAACGTCTTCACGAAAATAAGGCAGTTAAAAAAAGGAAACAGACATTAAATGTGTTTAAAATCTATTAATGCATAAAACTCAATATGGCAACTAAATAGAATGGTGCTTAACCTTTAAAAAATAACAAATAATGCAAATTATGCCAAGCAATATAATAGCGTTCATTTAACATTTAAAAATTAAAATGATGCCAAACATACTTTAAAATATGCCAATATGTAAACATTTTTCGAAAAACTAAAAAACAAACAAAAAAGTGCAATATATAAAAAGTTAATTTAACATTTTAAACATCCATTAATCGTGTATTCAAATACATAGTGTATTTAACGTTTCAAAAATAGAAAACAAGCAAAATGTGCATTATTTGCGTATTATGGTTCTTTTCTATTTTGACATAAAAAAAAGAAATGCAAAATGTACAATAAAATATGTAGCGTATATTAAACATTTAAAAATACAATTTAATGCAAATGTGAAAAATATTTATTTTATATTTATAAAATATTTTAGTTTTTAGCATTTAAAAAAAATGCAATACATATATAGTGTATAACTATAAAATATAAAAAAAAATATGCAGTGTGTATTTAACATAAAATGTGCAATAAAATATATGTACTGTAAAAAATTTTAAAATAAAATTTAACTGCAAAATGTAAAGAATATTTATAGTTTTAGCATTTAAAAAAACAAATACAAAATGCAGATAAGTATAGGTAGAAAAATCACAGTATGTAGTGCATATTCAACATTAAAAGAAAAGCTAAATGTGCAATAAAATCCAGTGTAATTTCTTTTTTTTTTTTTTTACATAAAATAATGGAAAGTGTGCAGTGAAATCTCTATGTAGTGTGTTTTGTGATGCGAGGGTTGAGTGTGTGTGCACCTGCAGGGCCCCGGCGTGTGTGCGGCGCTCAGGAGCCTGTGGTCCAGCTGCAGCAGCATGTCCTGACACTCCGTGTACGAGAACGGATAACAGAAGGAGAAGTACGTGGTGACGCCGCGCACCTCCAGCACACGATGAACAAACGACAGGATGAACTGACTGTCCGACATCTGCACACACACACACACACACACACACACACAGTTACTCACAGCCCCATCACAACAGCAGAGGATTTAAAGAGCGCTGCGTCCGCACCTCAAACGTGGGTCTGTCGCGGACTCTCTCCCAGCGTGCTCTGACGGGCAGCGAGCGCACGAACGGAGTCATGCCCTGCGAGTAAAGCTTGCTCTGTTTGTTCATGTTCATCATGTTGATCTTCAGCAGTTTGCCCGGCAACATCCCACGAACGCTGAAGTAAAACCACGAGCTGCCGAACACACAATGCTGTCCTTAATCTCAACTTCAGACTCATTAATTCTGTAATGGTGCACTCATTCAGCGCTCGCAGTCAAAGAGTAGTCAATCAGGTTCACTCAGCCAAACATAACAACACAAATAAAGACATATATCAGCAAAATAAAAAAATATAATATACTCCAAACCACAATTCAAATATAAAAAATAAAAATTTAAATCTCATAAAAACATAAAAACTTTCACAATATACAAAAATTTCAAAAAACAAAAAAACATTACATATTTCATTGCACATTCCTTTCCTTGTTTTATTGTTAAATAAATAATACATTATATATTTAATTTTAAGCACATTTCGCTTTTTATTTACACTTTATACATTATTTATAAATTAATATATTTTAAATTTGGTTAGATAGTTTTCTTTTTCTTGTCTTTTCTCGTAACTTAACTAAATTTCAGCAATTTCTAGTTTCAATTTTTTTTGATCTTTCAAAAGTGATACATGTTCAAAAACATAGCAATACCCATGGTACTGCAAATTAATATCTATTTAATATATTTTAATATAAACACAAAAAAAAGGTGTTTTTGACTTTAACAACAATTTGTTTTTCATGACAGAAACATTATTTATTTTTTTGAAAATCGTTCAACAAATATTATATATTTTATTGCATATTTTGCATTTTTCATTTCTTTAAATATTTAAAATGATAGCATATTTAGCTTTTTATTCACTTTTAAGTTTTGAAGATATTTTTTTCTAAGACTGTCGGTTTGTTTTGACTGATGCTGAACAGATGCAGCAGTGTCTCAGATCTGGATATGAGGATTCATCTCTCTACCGGTTGCCGTTCTCGAACTCGGTGCTGGCGCAGTCCGGTTTGGTCCAGACGTTGAACTCGTAGTCGGGCTGCGGCTGCGCTGAGGCGTCGGGTTTTCAGATCCCTCCAATCACTCCCACGAGTCGAAGCCCAAACTCAACAAGTCAAACCCCCAAATCAAAACCACCATCCCGAAACCGAACTCAATTACCGGACGGACGTTCATGCAGCGCTGAGACTCTTCATCTCCACACCTGAGCAACAAACACAACACACACCGTCAGTGACCTCTGACCCCGAACACCAGCATTCAGCTCACCACCCACTGAACACACATCCTGTGTCTCCTCTCCTGAAAACACACAGACACACACCACCAACACACACACACTCACAAACACACACACACACACCACACCAGTACAGACACACACACCACACACAGACACACACACACACACACACGACACCCACACACACGACACCACACACCATACCCACACAACAAACACACACCACAGACAGACACCAGCGACACACAGACACACACACACCCACACCACACACACACAGACCACACCAGGACACACACCCACACACACACCGACACAGACACACAGGACACACACACACAGACACAACACACTGACACACACCACACACACAAGACACACCAGACACACACCACACACACACAGACACCACACCACACAGAGACACACACAGACACACACAACCAGACACACACACACGACAGTTACACCCACACACAGACCACACACACAGACACACACCACACACACACACACACACACCACACACACACAGACACAAACAAAGACACACACACAACACACACCACACAACCACACACACACACACAGACACACACACACACACACACACCTCCACCTCACACACAGACACTCACACACATACACACACACACACAGGTACACACAACCAGACACACACACACACACACACCAGACACACACACACCGACACACACACGACACGCACACACACACACACACACTACACGCGTACACACTGGCACACACTACACACACACACGACACACACACACACACTACACACAACACACACACACACACACACAAACAGCCACATCCACACACACACACACACAGCACACACACAAAAACCACACAAAAAAATAAAACAAACAAAAACAAAAACCAAACAAACAACAAAAAAAACACAAAAAAAAAAAACCCAACCAAAAAAACAAACAAAAACAAAAACACAAACACACACACAAACACAAAAAAAAAACAAAAAACAGACAAACACACACAAAAAAAAAAACACAAACACTCAAACACAACACAAACACACACACAAACAACACAACGAACACCACACACACACACACAAAAACAAACAAACAAAAAAAAAAACACACAGACCAAACACACACACAGGACACACACATACCACAACCTACCACACACACACACACACACAACACAAACACACACACACAGACACAACACACAAAGTACACTCACACAAGACACACCTCACATCAACGCCCTACACACACACACACACACAAACACACACACAAACACAACACAACAAAAACAGACCCACTACACACAGCATACACACACACACACATACACCACACACACACACACAGACCCCACACACTCCACACACACGCACACACACACCCAACACACCCGATAGTTTTGACGTACTCTAAATGAGTTGATCCCATTATCCCACCAACAAAACCCCACCGGTGTAACATTTCTGCAACATTACAGCATGCAACACTTTATTTTTATTTATTCTGTTGCACATTTGCATTAATTTTCAGGTTTTAATGTTAAAACCACAACTATATTTTATTGCACGTGTGGCATTATTTTGATTTTTAAATGTTAAATGCACACTACATATTTATTGACGGTTTGCATTATTTTAATTTTTCCATTTTAAATAAACAATATATATTATTGCACATTTTGCACATTTTTTTTTTGAATGTTAAACAAAAACACTATTATTTTATATTGCACATTTTGCATTAATTCTTGTTAGTACTGATACACCCTTATACCGTTATTGAAAATTTTGCATTAAATATTTTCATTTTTTTTAAGAAAAAAAAACCCCCTATATATCTAATTGCACATTTTGCATTATTCTCGTTTTTATAGTGTTAAAACAAACACAATAATGTTATTGCACAACTTTGCATTATTGTACTAAATCACACTATAATAGGCTTTGCCATTTATTTTGCTCTTTTCTAGTGTTTAACATAACATCCCCATGTACCATGTACAAAAATCTTAGTAATATCAATGCTACTGCAAAAACAACTTTTAACTATTACTCCATTAATATTACTGAAGTAATATCAGTTATAATATGCGCTGTTTTTCGGACGATATGATGATCGTAATAATATCCGTGACTTTAAACTTCCAGAGTAAACGTTACTCTGTATGTTTGGAAACTGTATGTGTAGCACTGGTATTTTTCATCTGAAACCATCCCGGGACCACGGTCACGCGTTTGAAGGTGACATCACGTAGATTCAAAACATGTAACACAATCATTCTTCATCACTTACCGAATCATACATAACGACCGTGTCTGAATTCCGCTGGAGCTGTGCGAGGCAGCTAGTGTTTGTTAGCATTCGCTTAGCTTTACGTTGCAGCTATATCAGTACAAAATCGGCATTGTTCTCTGACAAAACCCTCTGAGGCGAGCAGGCAAAGAAATCGACACACGAATCGAAGCAAGCATGCGTTTGTCATCCGCTGTGTCTGGAGAAGACAATACGTGCGTTTATTCACTACCTCCTTCGGTCGCGATACACTAGGCGACTCTTTAAACCCAAAACAAAAGCCTCATCATCACGCGCGACTCAGCAGGAACCGCGGATCTGATCGCTGATTGGCTGGCGAGCGCAGAGCGCAGCTACAGCGTGACTTGGCTCGGCCCACAACAGCTCCGCTCTCGCGCAGAGATTGGTTTTGATTCCTGATTCCAAGGACGTAGTAACAGGAAGCGGGCGTGTAAACCATAATAAACAATCTTAACAGTCGGGGTGGCGTGATCCGATGGGTGGAATATTTTCCTCAATGTTCGTCGAGTTACAACTCTAATGATTTCAAGTATTTAGTGGAATGTATTTTCGCGCAATTTGAGACGTTTTTGAATGCCCACAGCTCAAGATCCTGTCGATATCTTTTTAAAATTTATAATACAACGCAAGTTGTTTTGTGACTTACAGGTATATACTTTTACATTACGTTTAATTCCTTCTTAGCGTATTAGCGATTATGTGTGTGGTGGTGATTCCATTTTAATAAAACATTTTACATTTGAAGTGACTTTGCATTTGTTTTTAGTTGTTTTGGTTGGTCGACGAGGGCAGAGCGTCGCGTCGTCGCGTCATTTAAATAAAGGCAGTCCACGCGTCAAGAATGAGTCGCTGAGTTCGGATTAACTCTGATGTGATTTGATCAGGAGAGCTTTGAGTGTGTAGTTTGAGGTAACAAAGGTGTTTGAGCGAATATAATATGCAAAAAACTCGGCACCTTTAAAATCAAATGTTTCAAACAACAACTAAACAAAAACAGATAAAGAAAAAGCAGTCCTTGATAATATCTGAATAATTATCCAAATGCAATAACATTAATTTATATGAGTGACAGGGATAATGCGCAAACTTGTTTATATAGAGCTTGTCCAGGCATCTAGTGGCTACTATGTATTACAGATGAAAATGGGCGCAAACATTATATCATAACCCGTCAATTTCGACAAATAAAATTAAATACATATTTAAATTAGCTTTTAAATCGAGATTTTCCTTCAGTTAGACGATATTACATAGCTACAGTCCTGCTGAAGCGAAACCCCGTTTGTAGAAGTTTGGACCAGAGTCGGACACCGTTGGTGGGAACCTCAATAAAGCGGTTAAGCTGGTGTGTCCAGGAAAGAAAGACATCACCATTCAAATCACAATTAAGTTAAACCAGTCCATCTTGTCCTGTTTATACTGTAGACTGTGTTCTTACCGTTATCTTGAGCTTCTTTATCGTGATCGAATGAATCGAACTCCGCACATTAAACAAGTTCCTGAATAATAATAATATTGTTTCCTCCTTCGAGCCGGATTCGAACCAGCGACCTAAGGATCTCAGCAGATCCACCTCTACAGTCCTCCATCTGCCTCTACTATTCCTCCGCTCTACCAACTGAGCTATCGAAGGGGACTAAGAATTGCTCGTGGTAGTATCACCTATTCAATGTACAATAATTACAGTAGTTCGCCCAAACACCAGGAATCATAGAGCTTTATATATTAATATCATCTCCACTCTCATGCCATCCAATAGCAGTGTTCAGTTTAATGATGGATTTGTTTCTGCATTTGAAGAAATGCAGCATTTCATCACTTGCTCACCACTGGAGAAAGCGTTATTATGGATTATGGACTCGTATTTTAGTAAAAAACGTCTTAATGATGGATTTGTTTCTGCTTGTGGATATATATGTAAATATTTGGGTTTCATAACACAATGAACATTGAAAAATCACCGAAGCAGTGAGCAGGACTGAACAGCATTGGTCTGTTTATTTATAAATCATTTACAAAGTAACGAATCAGCTCATCTCACAGGACACACGCCTGCTCATCAACTGAATACATTTTAGTTTAACAGTGTGGTTTCGGACATAGCAACCCTGTCATTCTGGAGCCTGATGGCAGGAGATGCAGGTTGGGTTGGACTCTCGTGGATGATGTTTGTTGTTGTAAATCATCCATCAGGTCCCTTCAGTGTTTCATAGTACAAGTGCGCTCAGTCAGCAGCAGTAGTCATTAAGTGATCCACACAGAGCTAATAAACACCATGAAAAACATCTGCATAAAAGACAGAACCGTCAGTACAACAGATATAAAATCATGCAAATTGAAAACAAAGGGACATTTGAGGTGCAGCAGGGTGTGGTTGAGATCACGCTCGCGACAGCAGCTCCTGCGCGCGGCTCTTGGCGGCAGACGTGGCGTCCTGCAGGTATACCCATGTGGCTGTATGGTGAGATCTCCTGGTGATTCGGTGTAAGCATTGGAGCGACACTCGCGGCGTAAAGGACACACAAAACATCAACACATTCAGCAACTCACAGCACACTTACTCAGTTCACAATGCTAAGCCTTCAGCCAATCAAACAGAGCTTATTTGCATACAGACGTTCTTCTACACAGGAAGTGGAGTCCCCACCATCATACACACTGTCTCCTCCTGCCGGACGAGACAAAGCTATCGTTGTAAATCATTTGCATTTTATGTCAGTGCATCATAAACAGAGCGAAGCATCAGTGTACTGTCGGGGATTGTGTGTCGTGCTGTGTCCAGTGCAGACAGCATCACTCATTATAATGGTTGAATCTAACTGCATTTGCGTGTCACTGACTCGCAGGACTCCTGCAGGCTCTTAGCACTTTAGTGCAAATGACCTTGACTGAGGTTACAGGTGGAGCACAGTAAGTGTTTGTGATGATGTGATGTGTTGCGTGTCACTGACTCGCAGGACTCCTGCAGGCTCTTCCACGCCTTCAGCAGCTCCGTCTTCAGATACTGCAGCGCCGGGACGATGATGTGCTCCTGGACGAACAGCAGCAGCTGCTTCACGTACTCCATGAACTCAAACACGCTCTCCGGAGTGTTCGCACGCACCTGAAGAACCACACAATCACTGCATCAATGTCTACAGAACCGTATTATCACAGGTAACTAAAACTGTTAGAAACTAAACAAATATCAACTGAAAAAAAAAAAAAATGTGTTAGTTGCCAAGGAAACATTAATAAAATTAATAAAAATATAGATATAGATATAAGAAATTAAAACATAAAATGATACTAAAAATAACACTGACACAAAAATACATAGAGGTTTGTGTGAGAATATATAAAAAATCTAAAAACATTAAAAATAAAAATAAATAAAAAATTACATTATTAATTAATACAATACATTTAGAATTAAAAATTATATAATAATAATGAAAATATATTTTAATTATTATGTTATTATTTATGTAAATTTACATTAAATCTTTTATATATTTAGAATTAAAAATTGTAAAAATTTACATTTAGCAATTACTATTATTATTCATTTAAAATATTTATATTAAAATATATATTTAAAAAAATGTAATACATGAATTTTAATTTAATAAATAATATTTAAAAAATATAATTTTGTAAATATTACTTTTATTATACAATTAAAATATTTATATAAATATATTTTATATTAAATTTCCAATATTTTAGATAAATATTTTAATAAGAAGAACAAAAATAATTACATTTTATTACTATTATTATTTTATAGTCATACTGATATATAAAATCAACATTTTGGCTAAATTGTGCAGCTCCAACAAACAAGCACAATAAACCTTGAGTACAGAATAGAATAAAATACTAAAACTAAAAAAAAAAAAAAAAAAAACAATCACAACTTTGATCCGGAGTAAACCAGGTGGTATCATCTTCTACCATTCTATGAGCAGCGGCAGGTTCTCCTGCAGCCACAGCAGGAGTTCAGAGCTCTTCTGAGCGAGTGCGGCACGTGTGTCCTCAGAGGGGCCCGCGGCCTCCAGGCGTTCTTGTGCGGCGCGGTATAATAACAGGACCGTGTTCTCTAACAGCCAGCCCTGCAACACAAAAACACGCGTGAGTCACGTGAGCGGGAAGCAGCGCCGGTCAGCGCACGTCTGAAGCTGCTTCCTGACTAGGGGACGCCCTGCTGGCCGCAGTGTGATACTTGCGACCGCCAGGCCTGCTGGGATACGGCCGTGACCCCTGACCTCTCCAGATACAGCGCTGTGGTGGAGTCGGCGAACGAGCCCTGCGACCGGTCGTCATGCTTGGCGATGAAGCCCGCCCGCGAACACCAGTGACATCATCAGCACGCGCCACCAGGGGGTAACCCCGACCCTGCATCTTCTGCTGCAGAGACTGATGGGAGACAGCCAGTTTACCTTAGACATGTATTTACTTACATGAAAAAAAAAATATGAATGTAAAAAAAATTGAAATGTACTTTGTGTGTTTTTATGTGTGTGTGTGTGTCTTACGTGGCAGAGGCAGCTGCAGTCGCTGATGTGCTGTGTGTTTGTGCTGCTCTGAAGCTCGTCATTGGTCACTCTGAACTACTGGATGGTGTCCTGAAGGTTTTTCTGCAACTAAACAACAACAACACCACATGATGAGCACAAGATCTCGATTCATTCTAAAGCTACATTGTGGCACACTCCACGAGTTGCTGCCTAATATCATTTAAACAGAACATGCCAATAGAATACGCCTTTAGAGTGCAGAAGACTCCACTGTATGAAGAAAAACAAATCACAAGCAGACAGCTGTTTGTCTTTGACTCTAACCTTCGGTGGAAGAGTGCTCCAGGACTGCAGCAGGTGACTCAGCAGAAGACTGAGGAGAGAAGGAGAGCAGCACTGAATCAATCATTCAGTCCAGACCTCCGCAGGTGTTTAATGGTGAAAGGCTGACCTGGACTGCGACAGGTGTTTGGTGTATAACTGCCTCCAGACGCTCAAACTCTGTCCGTCCACCGTCAGACACTCCGTCAGGCTCCGGAGCAGCTGCACACAAACACACAGCGAGAAATGCACACTAATGAGGGCACTGCGATGCAGAATCAATGACGCAGTTTGATCTACTACACATACTAAAGCACGCGTGACGTCAAGATACACACAAACCCCTCAAATACACAGAAACTCAAAGGTCTTCACTTCAGTTCACTTGAACATAGAAATACACTAAAATAAAAATAAAATACAAAATATTATAAAAAAATAAAAAATAAAAAAAAATGTAAATAATATTTAAGTTCTATGAATTCAATTGATAATTAAAATTTGAATTAAATCATTTAAAGGAATCCAGGAAAAGCACAGTCACAAGGTTTATAAGGCGCTGGTTAATGCGCGCCACACCTCTTTCTTCATGGCGTCAGGGCAGTTCGGCGTGGCTCGTGACAGGAAGGAGGGGAAGTATTTTAACATAAAGCGATTCAGGTTTGGCTCCGAACGCCAGAACCTTGAGCCGCGGGTAAAGCTGACACAACTGCTCCTGCAGACTGCACAACAACACATGAATCAGGACATGAATCATAATGTGAATCAGGATTTTAATATGAATTAGGGCATGAATCAATAAGTGAATCAGGACATGAATCTGCACTTGAATCAGGACATTAATATGACTTAGAGCGTTAATCAGGACATGAATCAGGATGTAAATTTGAATCAGGACGGGAATCAATCAGTGAATCAGGACATTAATATGACAGGGTGTTAATCAGGACATGAATCAGGACATGAATCAATACGTGAATCAGGACATGAATTTGAATCAGGACATGAATTCGCACTTTAATCAAAACATTAATATGAATTAGGGTGTTAATCAGGACATGAATCAGGATGTAAATTTGAATCAGGACATGAATCAATAAGTGAATCAGGACATGAATTTGAATCAGGACGTGAATTTGCACTTGAATCAGAACATTAATATGAATTAGGGCGTTAATCAGGACATGAATCAGGATGTAAATTTGAATCAGGACGGGAATCATAATGTGAATCAGGATGTGAATCTGAATCAGGACATGAATCAATAAGTGAATCAGGACCCGAATCTGAATCAGGACATGAATTCGCACTTGAATCAGAACATTAATATGAATTACGGCATGAATCAGGACGAGATTTAGGATGTAAATTTGAATCAGGACATGAAGCAATAAGTGAATCAGGACCCGAATCTGAATCAGGACATGAATCATAATGTGAATCAGGATGTGAATCTGAATCAGGATATGAATCAATAAGTGAATCAGGACATGAATCAATAAGTGAATCAGGACCCGAATCTGAATCAGGACATGAATCATAATGTGAATCAGGAACATGAAACTAAACAATGAAATGAATCAATAACCGAATCAGAACCAGAACATAAACACGAAATTAAATCAAAACTTTAATCAAAACATTAATATGAATTAGGGCGTTAATCAGGGCATGAATCAGGACATGAATTTGAATCAGGATGTGAATCAGGACCTGAGCGGCGTCTGATGATCTGTGTGTCTCACAGGGAGTCTCACCTCTGGGACAAGGCGTTTTTGGGCATATAGGCAAAGTCCAGCAGCGGGAAGAACTCCTTCGCCCCATGACCCTCAAACCTTGGTCAAGCTTGGTATGAAGACTGAAACACAGACAAATAACTTGAGCTTCAGTTCA
>NC_056575.1:730650-738150 GCF_018340385.1 Cyprinus carpio
GATTTTTTTTGTTGTTTTTTTGGTGTGTGTGTGTGTGTATGAGGAGAGAGTGTGTGTGTGAGGGAGAGAGCAGCTGTGTGTGTGTTGTGTGGTGTGTGTGTGTGGTGTGCTATTTAGTGTCTGTTCTCTGTGTGTGTGTATGAGTGAAGGGAGGTTGGTGTGTGTGTGTGAGGGAGAGAGAGTGTGTGTGGGGTGTGAGTGTGTGTGTGTGTGTGTGTGTATGAGTGAGAGAGTGTGTGAGTGAGAGAGAGTGTGTGTTTGTGATTGTGTGTATGAGTGAGAGTGTGTGTGTGTGTGTGTGTAGACTCACGGCTCTGAGCGCCTCCTCCAGGGTCTTGTATCGCGGGGGTCTGCTGCTGGCGGGGGGTTTTCTGGCCTGTCTCCCCGCGCTGGGCTTCTTCTGCTGGGTCTCAGCCGGTGGAGGAACCTGCTCCTTCTGCTCCATCTTCTCAAACATCACGAATACGGTCTCAGACATCACGTCTGCACACACACACACACACACACACACACACACACACACACACACACACACACACACAACACAGAGCTGAAGAGTGTCTGTACTGCAGGGTGCTTTCAGTTTAAGATCATTTATTACATTTAAAGTAAAGCATCACTGAGATGTCTTGATTTTGTTTGTCTTTGAGTCTTGACTCGACTCACAAACATAATAAACCAGTGTCAGCACTCTCTGACAGACAGGAGTTTACCACAGTAAAGTGATAATACCACGGTACTTTAACAGATAATCAGCTGCTGTCTGGAGATATCAGATATTAATGACGCTGTCTTGGCGATACTCAGATTTAATGACGGCTGATGTTATTAGGAAGGCTGATTTAATCTTCATATTGACGTGTGTGTGTGATGAGAGTTGTCGTGTGATGTGTGTTGTTGTGTGATGTGTGGGGTGTGTGTGTATCACAGGTGTGTTGTTGTATCAGTGTGTGTGTGTGTGTGTGGTGTGTTGTGTGTGTGTCATGGTGTGTGTGGGTGTGTATCAGTGTGTGTGTGTGGTCAGTGTGTCAGTGTGTGTATTCAGTGTGGGTTATCAGTGTGTATGTGGTGTAGGTGTGATGTGTGTATCAGGTGTGTTTGTGTGTGTGTGTATCAGTGTGTGTGTGCCTGTGGGTATCAGTGTGTGATGTGGTGTATCAGTGGGTCGTTGTAACAAAGGGGTGTACAGTGTGTGTGTGTGGTGTGTGTATCATGTGTGTGGTGTGATCAGTGTTGTGTGTGTGTATCAGTGTGTGTATCAGTGTGTATCAGTGTTGTGTGTGGTTTGTGTGTGTAATTCATTGGTGTGTGTGATTGTGTGTGTATCAGTGTGTGTGTGTGTATCAGTGTGTGTGTGTGTGTGTGTGTGTGTATCAGTGTGTGTGTGTGTGTGTATCAGTGTGTGTGTGTGTATCAGTGTGTGTATCAGTGTGTATCAGTGTGTGTGTGTGTGTGTATCAGTGTGTGTGTGTGTGTGTGTGTGTGTGTGTTCTCACAGCTGCTGTCAGTGTTGGTGTCACTCCGGACGGATTTCTTCTCCTGGGGTGTTCCTCCAGAGCTGCTGCTAATATTCTGTTTCTTTCCTTTCTTCACCACCTCCCATCTGCCCGCGCCGGAGGCCATAATCTCGAAAACAAATCAATGATAATTAATAACCGACGGTGTTGATCAGACCAAAACAACGGCTCTTATGCCACGTCCGTTTGCGGCGCGCGGAAGTGCTTCCTGTTCAAGCGCGTCCACTCTCTGCGCGCTTCCGGT
This sequence comes from Cyprinus carpio, assembly GCF_018340385.1. Lineage (NCBI taxonomy): Eukaryota > Metazoa > Chordata > Actinopteri > Cypriniformes > Cyprinidae > Cyprinus > Cyprinus carpio. The sequence continues at coordinate 732,412 of NC_056575.1, forward strand.
CAGCGCGGGAGCGACTACTGATGAGTTTATTTGAGTCCAGTCCTGTAAGGCGCGCGGCTAAATGTGTTATTAGTGCTGTCTGTTATCTATGTTATTCTATTAAAAACATACTAAGCATAAATATCATGTAGTATTTATTATATATCGCTACGTCGCGGTCTGGAAATGTGTTGTTTATTAATGTAATAACCTTGATATTCCGGTAAACCTGCTAGCGCGCGGGCTAAAGGGAGCAAATCCATCTGACCAATCGGAAGCGCCGCGGAGTAGCACGTGACTGTCTGAACGCGCAGGTGATTGGATGCGCTGTTCGAAGTTGTTATTTATTAAAGACGTCGCTCCTGCGAATGTATTCTTTTGAAAATGGGTTCAAGAGCTGATTCATTTTTAAATTTTAATGGCTAAATTTCTTATTCATAAATGTACATTTCAGGAAAAAATCAATTATGCTTTATAGCGTTTAAAAAGGAAGTGAAGCATTACAGAAGTATATACTGTATGCCTATAATATTGTTTATACCCCCCCCAGCATATGAAGATTGTTGTTGCTGTAATTGTATTGAATCTATTGACATTCTGTTCATTAAAATAAATGGGTTCACGAGCTGACGAAAAGCTAATAGTTAATAAAATCATAAAAATGTAAAATTACGATAAGTAATTGTAAAGCAAAACTATGAAAATAAAATCCTAGAAATTAATCATACAAATGTAATATATGTAATAAAATTCTGATTTTTTAAAATAAACAACACTTACTGAAAGTTAAATTAAATTAAAATAAAAATGTCCAATTAAACAGTTAAAAGTAAACTTAAATTAAAATAAGACACTTAAATACTTAAAATATCTAAAAAAAAAATAAATAAAAACAATTACAATATGGCACTTGTTAAAAATTAAATCATGAAAATGGAATTAAAGTTATTTTAAAATTAAAACAATTGCAATATATGCATTAAAAAAATCACATCATAATTATGTAATTTTAAAATAAAAACAATCAAAATAAAACACTATAAATCATAAAAATAGAATAACAATGTAAATAATTTAAAAATAAACTATTAAAATAGGACACTTATTAAAAATAGAATCATTTGCACGTAAAATTAGAATATTTTAAAATAAAACAATTAAATAAAGCACTTCCTAAAAATGTAATCATTAAAAAAAAAAAAAATCAAAATTAAAGTAAAAGGTTAAAAACAATAAAAACACTAACTTAAATTGTGTGGGAAAACTCACAATGTCAAGGAATTCCTTTTAATTAATCTAAACCAAATTTCATCTTCATGAATGAAAACTTGCAAATAATAAATTTAGCATCAACACTATAAGTGCACAAGAGACTATATTTTTATATATTTTATTTGACTATATAAATATGCATGAGCTTTTATTCATATGTGTATACACACACAACAAATCTCAAACTGTGACTCTTTAAATCTTCATTATGTTATGATTATATATTACTGTGTCTGATGTCTGTGTGCAGCTGTAGAGTGTGAATAAACCTGCAAACACACGTCCTTCTTTCTCCACACTTTTTTATTTTACATAAAACTCCACTTGGATGCATGTTTGCAAACGGTTGCCATGACAGCAGGTGAGCAGTGAAAGGGTTAATGACACAGGTCCTGTCAATCAAATAAAAAAGACTGAGAATGAAATGCTAAATTAAAACTGTGTGGTGTATCGCAGGCCGTTAACTGTTAGTAATGGCCAAGTCTCTTCTGCTTCGTGTTCTTTTACTGAATCTTCATTCAGTGTTAGTTGTTCTTTTTCATGCCGTTTGACGGTTTGCTTCAAAAATAAATAAAACTCTTACACGTGCGCTATCAATGATTCAAACACACACAAACTCTTTACAGTCAGCATGAAGTCTCGGTTTGCTGTCCTTACATGCGTTTCTGGTCTGATGGTGAATGTAATAAGATCAGGAGCAGGAATAAAGAAAAGTAATTTGAAGTTTATTTAACCTGCGTTTGTCTGTGATTTGATCCGAAGCATCCACTTCATTCACTGCTACTCTAAACTCCTCTGAAGAGAACGAAAGATTCAACTGAAAAATGACATAAGTGCCAAACTCTCTAATAAATAAGCTGATTGGAGCCAAAATAAAAAACTGATAACCTTGCCTCTGTGTGTGTGTGTCGCTACATCAGTGTGTGTGTGTGTGTGAAAGTGTCACCGCATCATCATCATCATCATCATCATCTTCATCATCTTCATCGAGTCGTCTGGACTCTTCATTAAACTCACAGCCAATAAAGCCTTCAGCTTCACCGCATCACTTCAGACCTCATTAACATAGACACGCCCTACCACTCTATGAGAAAAATAGACAAAGAAACAAAGAAGGATGACATGACGAGATAGAGTGAAAGAGGGAGAGAAATAAAGAATGATGACACGATGGAGGAAGGGCAAGCGGAAAGGATGGAGAGAGTGAGGATGAGGAGGATCAGTATTCATCCTGGTCCCGCAGCTGTTCGTCGTTCTCCTCGTCCTCCGGAGGCACAAAACCATCCTGAAAACAGACCACACATCACTAAACAGTACGTGCAAGCTCAGAAACTCAGGATTGCAAGATACAAACCTGCAAGTGTGAGGAAAAGAGTCTGAATGTTTAATTCTGGGGCAAAAACAAAAACAAAGAAAAAAAAAACATTTGCAGGATATGAACTCAGAATTCTGAAGGAAAAAAAGTCAGAATTCCAAGATAAAAAAATGAATTTTGAGAAAAAAAAAATCTGAATTGCGACAAAAAAACTGAATTTAGAGAAAAAAAGTCAGATTTCTGAGAAGAAAAAAATCCAAGAAAAAAAGTCAGAAATGCAAGAAAAAAAAAACTGAATTCAGGAAAAAAAAAACAATAGCAAAAAAAATAAAAATTATGAATTTCAAGAAAAAAGTCAGCATTGCAAGGAAAAAAACTGAACTGCAAGAAAAAAGTCAGAATTCTGAGAAAATAATCAGAATTGCGAGAAAAATTGATTCCCAAGAAAAAAATCAATTGCGAGAAGAAAACCCCTGAATTCCAGGAAAAAAGGTCATAACTGTGAGATGAGCAGTGGCTCTCAGAGCTGCGACTGACCTCGGTGGCGTAGAGCACCTCCATGATCTTGCCGAGCACAGGGTTGCTGTCGCACTCGTTCTCCTGACAGATCAGCTCAATGTCTCGGAGTTTACCGAAGTAAAAATCTCTCTCTCTCTCCAAACCATCGACTTTCAGTTTCAGGGCCAACAGCTGCACACACACACACACACACACACACACACACACACACACACACAGTTTTTACTTCAGATTTATTTAATTAATTTTTTTATATAGTTTTATTAATTTGGAATTTATTCAGAATTTTATTTATTTCATATTTAATCATTTAATTAAAATTTATGACAAATTTAATCAAACAGTATTTTATTTATTTGTTCCTTATCTCTTATTTTATTTTTCCATAATTTCTTCAGTTACTTGATCTTATGTTTTTATATCTATATATCTATATCTATATCTATAGTAATAAACCAGTTGTGTATGAACAGTCAATTTAATGTGTTGTGCAGGTGTGCATTGGTGAAACTGTAAATCACGTTTTCTGGAGGGGGTGGAGCTTACCTGCTGGTTGAGCTCCATGATCTCGGCGTCGCCGCCTCCGTTACGTGACACTGGCATGTTCCGCCGTGTTCCGGTGGAGGGGGTGGAGCTTATGGCGCGCGGGGGGGCGGGCATAGTTTTGGGTGTTGTCGGTGACGTCCGCTGGGGTCCTAGATACGAAATCGAAGTCATTAGCCAATCACAGCACAACACCCCAAACATCAACCAATAACAAATCAAATCCACATGAGTCAGCCAATCGAAATCTGAGTTTCAGATCTGTAGGCGGGTCATGAAACACACTTAAACACACACACACACACACACACACACACACACACACACACACACAGACACACAGACACACACACTCACTCAGACACACACACACACACACACTCACAAACACTCTCACATACACAAAGACACACACACACACATCACTCACACACTCACACACACACACACACACACACACCACTCACACACACACACCACACTAACTCACTCACACACACACACACACACACACACACACAGACACACACACACACACACACACACACACACACACACAACACACACCTCACACACACACACACACACACACACACACAGATACCCCTTGTCACACACACACACACTTTGAGTCTTCTCACACACACACCACACACCACACACACTTGTGTTTGTTTCACTCAGTCACTCGCCTGCTTTGAGTCTTCTCTCCAGAAACCTTTTACAGCTGATAGTTTAGTGTTTGTTTCAGGTCTGAGTGTGTGTGTGTGTGTGTGTGTGTGGTGTGTGTGTGTGTGTGTGTGTGTGTGTGTGTGTGTGTGTGTGTTGTGAGTGTGATGTGACTGTGAGTGTGGTGTGTGTTGTGTGTGTGTGTGTGTGTGTGTGTGTCTGTTGTCTGTGTGTATGTGTGTGTGTATATATGTGTCTCTGTGTGTGTGTGTGTGTGTGTGTGTGTGTGTGTCTCTGTGTCTCTCTGTGTGTGTGTGTGTGTGTAATGTGTGTGTGTATGTGGCTGTGTGAAGTGTGTGTGTGTGTGTGTGTGTGTGTGCGTGTGTGTGTGTGTGTGTGTGTGTGTAAGTACGTGTGTGTGTGTGTTGTGTGTGTCATGTCTGTGTCTTTGTGTGTGGTCTCTGTGTGTGAGTACTGTGTGTGTGTGTCTCTGTGTGGGTGTGTGAGTGTGTGTGTGTGTGTGTATAATACTGTGTGTGTGTGTGTGTGTGTGTGTCTGTCTCTGTATCTCTCTGTGTGTGTGTGTGTGTGTGTGTGTGTGTGTGTGTGTGTGTGTGTGTGTGTGTGTCTGTCTCTGTATCTCTCTGTGTGTGTGTGTGTGTGTGTGTGTGTGTGTGTGTGTGTGTGTGTGTATAATTCTGTTATCTGTGTGTGGTGTGTGTGTGTGTGTGTGTGTGTGTGTGTGTATCTCTCTGTGTGTGTGTGGTGTGGGTGTGTCTGTATGTGTCTGTGTTGTGTGTGTGTGGTGTGGTGTGTGTGTATGTGTGTCTCTGTGTGTGTGTGTGTGTGTGTCTGTGTATAATACTGTGTGTGTGTGTGTGTGTGTGTGTGTGTGTGTGTGTGTGTGTGTGTGTTACTGCTGCTCTCTGAGGGCTCTTGGTTTGTGTGAAGTGTCTTCACCTGGGTTGGATGCTGGAGGCGTGATGTCGTGTCCCTGTCGCGCTAACTGAGCGTCGTACTCCTTCCCGTCATAGTTAGCGTCGAAGAACTTCTTAAACCACTGAAGGAACTCGAAGTTGTCCTGAAACCTGCCCTTGACGAGCCGCTCCACAGGAATGATCTGAAACAGCACATCAGGAGTTACAGACGTTCAGACCTTTAGGTTCAAATGCAATCTCACTGTAACGTAAAGATTCCTAAATAGGAGGTGATGAAAGGCTAAGAATTAATTATATCTAATGTTAGATTCAGTGTTAGTTTAGTATTTTTTTATATATATTTTATATTATCTTTATATTTTCAATATTATTTTAGTTTCATTATTTTTTTATTATTCCCAGTTAATAATTTTAGTGCTTCAATTCATGTAATTTTTTAATTTAGTTCATTCAGAACGGTGAACTATATTCTTTGGTCGCTCTGACCTTGTCCACGTTTATCCT
>NC_056575.1:743150-754406 GCF_018340385.1 Cyprinus carpio
TTTGTGTATGTGCCTCAATAACAGCATTTCTCTTTCCTCCATGACGCTATCTCTAGCATAATATTGGTTATATATTCATTTTATATAACATGTATTATAATATTAGCCTAACACACCCTTTAAAAACCTTAACTCTTATAAGATTATAATATCAAATGCATAACATTTGGCGACACAAAAAAAGCCAACAAAACCAGAAAGTAAACCCAGAAAATGTTAACCTTATAGCTGAGAAAATAGTGGAATATTTATTATAAAACGCTAAATGTACCGTGTGTGAACGCGTTTGGACGCTTTTGTTCACGTTGTGGCACGCGCCAGGCTCTTTGATTGACAGGCGATGAGGACCATTAGAGGCTGCAAAACTAGTGGTAAAAAAGTGTGACAACTATTCCCAAACTCACAACATTAGTAAGTTTTGTTGTTTGTTAATGTCACAAAATAGTATTTATTTGTAAAAAACGACGTGAAAATTGCAATGTTTAATGTTTTTATTATCAACAAATCTAGTCATTGGCATAATTCTCGTGTTCAAAAGACACATAAAACAGGATTATGAGTGGTTGCAGCACATATTGATAGGCATTTATCACATTTAAATTAATGTACAGCTAGTATACACTTCATGAGCGGAAAACATCAGATATTAAGAATAAAATCAGAGTGAATGCAACAGAAACATACAAATATTACAACAGGTAATTAAACCATGAAAAAAAAAAAAAAAAAAAAACTTGAAAATTGTTTTTTGGATATTGGCCTTCTGTGATTGAAATGCATTAGATGTTTCGCTTGGCACTGGTCCTGAAATATTGTGCATTAGAGGATCTGACATCAGTTAAACATATTAATAAATGTTCATTTTAATTAATATCTGTTTAATATCAACGCGCGCCCTCTGCTGGACAGTACATGAAAAACCATTTGTTGGCTTTGGTCATGAATAATACTGACACACCACCTGGTTACTCATTTAATAAATCCCTGTTTTTATGTTGTTTATGGCAACAGGACACTCTCATTACTGTAGTAATGTGAGTTTAAACTCTTCTATATTGTTTTTTTTTCTGTGATTTTTTTATATAGAGGAGAAATCTGCAAATGGCTTGGGGAATAAAATAAAATAAAAATAAAATATCCAAATTGTATTTCAAATAATGACAAAATATAACAATTCAACAACTCGTTTTTTTTTCCCGTCAGTAAGTGACGTCACACATCAAACTCACTTACTAAAGGAAGCATCGTATTCTCTTAAGTACATCTGAATATCATTTAACGTGCATTTTAAAAAAGTACCATACTTTAAGTTTAGATATTTTACCATGGTAATCTTTTTTGACACTATTTTTGGAGTACCAGGTTCAGGAATATATTAGCGTACCACGGGAAACGCTACCAATCAAAGTTTAGACACTCGATCTTTAAAGTGAATGAAAATGACAGATTATCGCCGGGGAAAAAAAATGTAGGGCGCGGGACTTGGCTCTATGCATCGTTTGTTGATTGGAAGTTTGAGATGTGGGCGTGGCGCGCTTTTAAAAAATTCCTGTTAGTTTTGACATTTTGGTTTAATGATTACGAGGGTAGAAACATTTTTTAAAATAAGGCATATGCACGGATGCATTATTGCTTACAATAAAATCTATAACATGCATTTTCCATGCCGACTTGAAATGACTCAAATGCGAATACAAGAAGAGAGCGAGACATTAAAAACAGATCTGCTGTGAGCTCAGAGTTTGTTGATGATGATATTTGCTATTGTTTAAACCAAAAGTTTGATTTATTTCAACTTGTTTTTAAAATAATCATGTTTAATTCGTGGTGAAAAACTACATCTCCCATGATGCAATGTAATTTTATTCAGGAAATTCCACCAATCAGAGAGTCGCCGAAAGACGTCATTAGCTCCGCCCACTCAGAGAAACGCTGCGAAATGACGTCGTGATTCAGGTCTCTCAAAATACTTAAATATTTTGTGTATATTTTTCAGTAAACCAAAATATATAAGCTTCTATAAATATAATCAACAACTTTACAATCATAGTTTTATATTTTACCATAATGTTTAATCCGATTGTTATTCGCAATGCCCATGGGATTGTAAAGTTCTTATCTTTCTTGTCTCATTTTTCATATGTTTTTTTTTTTTTTTTTTTTTTTGCTTAAAATGAAAAGTGTGTAATGCTGTGATTCTCCTCGTAGCTGGTTGGTTTGGTTCATGACTAATAACGCTTCAACAGAGACTTTTCACAAATCCCTACGGAAAAAAAAAACAAAACAAAAAAAACAACAAAAAACATCTGGAACCAAAAACTCGATATTTGGGGATGCTTATAAACACTACTGAACAGGTATCATGAGCACGTTTCCATCACTGTTTTTGCTTCAAAACTCACTCGATAGTTGAAAGGATCATGAGAAACTGAATTCAGTAAAGTGGATCTGAATCGAATCTGCGGCAATGACAATCAAACATCAACATTTGAGGTGTTTCTCAAATGAACCACAAAGGGTTAAAAAGCAAGAAGTTGTGTGAGCCGATTCTGATCGTTCAACACTCATTTCCTGAATATACAGTTTCTAAACATCTGAGGAGCTGCGGAGCTGAATATCTGACGTGTGTTGTGTGTGAGATGTGTGAGGTGTGAGTGTGTGTGTGTGTGGTGTGTATTTATCCTCTTTGGCACTCTTTCGGTGAAGTCTAAAAATTCCCTGTAGCCAAGTGCCAGTGTGGTGTCAGTAATCCTAAACCACAGCTGAACACACACACCCAAGAAAAAAAAAAATAAAAAACAAAAAAAGCCCAAACAAAATGAACACACACACACACAACACACACACACACACACACACACACACACAACTGGCATAAGGCAAGACAATGCCTGGCTTTGTAGGAGCTCGGCAGGAAAACACACACACACACACACACACACACACACACACACACACACACACACACACACACACACATATATGTGGTCTAATTGGATCACATGCGCTCGATCTGTGACTCCCATGATGCTCTGGGGCGGATGCTGCTGCTGCTGGACGCGTCCTCTGTACGTCACACATTGCATCGCTCGCAGAAACACTCGTCTCCATCGTTTCATCACTGCATTTACACCTGAAACAGAGAAAATGTGAGAAATGGTCAAAACGACACTTTTAGGACACGAAAATTGTTTTTTAAATAATTATGCATTATTATGCATGATTGTACAGTTGTATGCAAATGTATAAATACATTTAGAAATATTTTAAATCAAAGCTTGCAATGCTGTACATTTATGCATAATTTATATATATATTATAAATATGTATAATGTTATGTTTGTTTTAAAATGCATTTGGAATTTGCGTTCAGATGATTCAGCTGGATTTGTCAGGAGCAGAAAGGAGTAAGAGGATGTGAGGCCCGGAGAGCTCGAGTTAACAAACATCAGTGAATCCCTGAGAGAACGGATCGACTTCCAGCCAATAAAACCGAGAAGATTCACACACACACACCAGCAGCGAGGAGAAACAGACTTCATCCGATCGAAAGCACAATCATACACTCGTCATAAAGTGCCAGGAAACACGAAGAAGGAGAAATCTGATCCCGGATCACGGTTTCCTCTATTAGCTTTGGAAAAACGCCACTAAAAAAACAGAGAAACTTTCCATGGATAAACATATTTGCTGTGGGAAAACCAAGCTCAAGTCCTGAAAGGATTAAAAAAAATGTAGAGTAATTTCAAATTAAACATGAACCACACCAAAAAAAACATAATATTAAGATAATTCACACACAAAACATGAAACCACCCAACACAAACCAACAACTATACACAGCAAATACCCCCCCCCCACCCCCGCCATCTCACTCACACACAACACACACACACACACACTCGTCCTCACCACACACACACACACACACACTTACACTCGCTCATACACAACACACACACAACACTCTCACCACACACACATACACACACTCATACACCGCTCTCTCCTCAAACACACACACACACACACACCCACTCTAACACTCAGCACTCTCTCTCTCACACACACACACACACACGACACACACACACACACCCACACATACGACACACACAACACACTCAACACCAGCACTCATCTCTCTCTCCACACACTCACACACACACACACTACTCACTCTAATCTAACACCCTTAGCCCTCACTTGCCCCAACACAGCTATGCATGTTTCATGGTGCCCACACACCACACACACAAAACACAACACACACACACAACCCCACAACCACTGGGTCCACCACTAAACACACACACACCCACAAATTTATGTAGTAAACTATGTGTACTGTAGAATTGTTATGTGACAACTAATTATTTTAAAGTACCATGGAGGATGTTTTTTGATTATTAGTATAACCAGTATTTATTATTTGGAATACTATGTGGCATGTTATGTGAGGAACCTCATTCCACAACCGTACAATTACCACAAACACAGCACTGTAAATGCATTGCATTACTCGCTAACACACACACACACAAACACACCACACACACCAACAACACACACCACACACACACACACACCACCCACACACACACACACACGACGGCACTGTTATATCGAGATTGCCACGATTAATTCTAACGCTGTTTATCTGTCTTTGTCATCCTTGTTCTCATGGCTGAGAGTGTGTGTGAGTGTGTGTTTGTGGGTTTTCCCTCAGAACGGCGGCCCGGACAGTAACTCAAATCGGTGTCTTAGCTCTAAAGTTTGCGTTAGCAGTGCACAAAGATCAGAAATGAATCTTCTGCAGAAACCAAAGCGCTGCGAGAAACACACCACAATCCTGCCTGTGAGAAGAGAGATGTGGTGTGGGTGTATGTGGGTGTGTGTGTGTGTGTGTGTGGGGATTGGCTGTGGGTGTTGTGTGGTGTATGTGTGTGTGCTGTTGAGAGAGAGAGGAGTGTGTGTGTGTCGTCTATGTGTGTGTGTCGGTGTGGTGTGTGAGAGAGAGCGCGAGATGAGAGCGAGTGGTGGTGGGGAGAAGAGAGAGAGAGTGTGGTGGTGGATAGTGTGTGTGGTGTAGTGGTGTGGTGGGATTGGGTGTGTGTGGTAGATGTGGGTGTTGTGTGTATGGGTGCTGTGTGTGGAGTGTGGCGAGGGTGGGGACTGCGGTGCGTGGGATTGTGTGTGTGTGGTGTATGTGTGTGTGTTGTGTGATAGTTTGTTGTTGTGTGATGAGGATGTGTGTGTGTGTGTGTATGTGTGTGTGTGTGTGTGTGTGTGTGTGTGGTGGTGGCGAGAACGTGTGTGAGTGTGTGTGTGTGTGTGTGTGTGTGCTGTGTGAGATGTATATGTGTGTGTGTGAGAGAGAGAGTGTGAGAGAGAGAGAGTGTGTACGTGTGTGTGTGTGTGTGTGTTTTGTGTTGTGTGGATATCCGAAGAGTTAGTGTGGCTGTGTGCAGATAAAGTTTGCTAATCAAAACTATATTGATAATACAAAACACCCCACAACACACACACATGCATTGGGATCAGCATTCATAGACATTCTGAACTCTATTGGGATTAGACAACACGCCTCAGGACCTACTCATTGTCGTAAATCATACTCTAGATTTAATACTGTCACATTTAGTTTTTGTGCAAACTTCATATAGCTAAAACTGTAAATTCTACTCTTGTTACAAGTATAGAACCATCACTTCTACCACAAAAGACTGCTTTTGTAAGTAATCTTCCTGATGTATCCCGATTCCTTAGCATATCCAAAACCTCAGAACAACTTGATGATGTAACAGAAACTATGGACTCTCTCTCCTTCTAGCATTTTAAATACAGTTGCTCCCTACGCTTAAGGAAGGTTAAGGAAAACAGTTCTGACACCATGGTGTAATGAGCACACTCGCACCCTAAAGAGAGAGCAGCCCGAAAATGGAGCGCAGCTGGAGGAAAACAAAACGTAGAGGTATTTCGTATTGCTTGGAGGGAAAGTAACCTATCTTACAGAAAAGCATTAAAAACTGCTAAAATTCGATTACTTTTTGTCTCTTTTAGAAGAAAACAAACATAACCCCAGGTATTTATTCAATACAGTGGCTAAATGAATGAAAACTGCATGAACTGAGCTGCAACTGAACTGAGCTGCATGATGACATCACTGAATTCTTTAACTGTCATTTTGCATTATTGACACTGTTTTCTTAATTAATGTTGTTCAGTTGCTTTGACACAATCTGACATAACATAAAGCGCTTATATAAATAAACGCGACTTGACTTGACTGTGTGTGTGAGTGTGTGTGTGCGTGAGAGTGTGTGTGAGTGTGTGGTCTGACCCCGGCCCTCATTTGTTCTGGTCTCTGATTCTCAAGCATCGTCTCTTCACGGCTGGTTCTGGATCGTCCCGTCCCTCGCCGCTCGATCCCAGATCTGTGTTTTTCTCCCAGGTTTGTGTTTGAGTGTGTTAAATGTGATTGTGTGTTTTTCTCGTCGGTAGTTTTGGGTGGTAACGACCGCAAGGTAGGTGTGTGCTCTACATCCTGCGGCGCTTCTTCTTTCCTCCCCCCGACTCTCTTTTGATTGGTCGCCCGCAGTCCGCCTGCTCTGCCGACCAGCGATTGGTCGAAGTCGCCGCCCCGCCCCACCCAAATAGCTGTTCTCCTTCACATCTTCGCCATCGGAGAGAGAGGAGACGGAGAGGAGCTGTCCAGTGAGAATGAGGCGGCTTGTATGGCGGTCGAACGAGCCACAATGAGTACAAAGGCGCGGGAGTGACGATTCTGGAGGGCGCTGGCATGACGACAGACGATAAAGTGCTTTGTGAGTTGGAGATGAGCCGCGGTGTGAGTTTCTTTCTTTCACCGGATGTTTGCGGAGACACTGAATCACCTGCCGCCCGGGACGCGGAGAGGAGAAGCGCGATCGCTTCGGGTCTTTACTTCTTTTGTTGGGCTCCTCCGAGTGACCCGGATCGGGCGACGCCCTCCTCCTGCTCCTGAAGCCTTCGCTGAATAAGACTTTGTGGCCCGCTTGAGGGAAAACAGGGATGGGAATGGGAATCGCACCGATTGCACGAAAACCGGTAGGGTGATAACAACATCATGGGCTGCGCTGTGTGTGGGGGTAATGGGGGCGGTACGCTTGGGTGAAGGGCATGTAAGGGGCGGGAAGCGTTTGGAGGAGAGGAGGCGGGCAAAGGAAGCCCTCTGGATAGGGCTGAGGGGCGGGCGGGTGAGAGGCGGTCTTTGCTGGTCCTGGGCTGGAAGGGTGCTGGCGCACAATGGGGAGGGGCATCTGAGGTGGGGCGTGGCTGTTCCGGGTAACACGAGACGGCGAGCCGGAGAAGAGGGCGATATGCTGGTCTGAATCCTAAACTGAGACGCGTGATTCCTGTGTCTGCCTTCGCGGGCTACACGGCGAGACGGTTTTCTCTGGTCTGTCCCAGGCCTCCGGGGTGAGGAGTTTCTGGTTCCGCCGCCACAGCCGCTTTTGGGGCGTCCTCCCCATCTTGTGGGCGGATCCGAGCCGAGAGGGCGGCACGAAGCTTCCCCAGGTAAAACACGCCCATCTTTGTACTGGTTTAGGCATTTGGTGCTGCAGAGAATCTGCAGGCGCATCCTCGGGCTCCTAACCGAAGTCCAGGTATTCTTTAGTGTGACGCACGTGTTTACACCAATCACACACCTGCAGAGAGAGAGACACGCTACAGAAAAATATCCATTCTGAACTCTTTTGTAAGTCACTTTTGTGGCATATTTCTACATAAATTACATATTTTTAATAAATTACTTTTTTTATAAACATTATTAATTCTGCACAATTAATTATGTATAATTATTGTATTTTTTTATGTGTAATTATGTATGATTAATACAATACATAAATATGTACACTTATTTAATTTTAATTAACAAAATATTTTTAATATAAAATATTTTTATATAAATTAACATATATTATAAATATACTCAATTATGTACACTTAATACATATTATAAATAATAGTAATATAGTACAGTCTATTATTGTCTACTTTTAATAGTATATTGTTTACGTTAAATTATTATTATTATATAAGGCGATCAGGTCTGAAGAATCTCAGACAGCAGAGTTTGATTTTATAATTTTTTTCACTGGTCAAAAGCAAATTATCTCAGATAATAAATTTGTGCCAGTTTTTCCCCTTGATATCCAATATTTATATTTTTTTTAAGGTATTGTATTGAAGTTTAAAACTCCAGTATAATGAATGAATAAATATGAATACAATCCTTAATATTATTGCTTAAATGTAATATTTTTATAAATGTAATCCCTAATATTTTTCTAATGTGGTAACTATCCATGCAGTAATCGCAGCACACGGATCTGCAGGTTTATTCTTTGTTTGTTTGTTGTTCATCTTCAGCAGAAGTCTTGAGGGCGTGTCCAGTGTCTGGCCAGGGGGCGGAGACTGGTCGCCATGACGATCCTCATCTCTAGCCTGAGGAACACAAACACACAAACACTGATCTGAAGCACTTTGTTTGTGTGAAATATAAACATGTATTCGTCAGGGTTATTACAGTTAATCAACTTAGACTACATGAAAAAAAAAACTTTCTTGCCACTTTGATAATACATACATATATATATATATAACTACAAGATACAAAAAATGTAAAAATATATTAATATTAACAATAATAAATATAAAATATAGCTGCAAGCAGCGATGGCGGGCTCAAGCCATCAGCGCAAACGCCACCCCTCGTGGCATCAGGTAAACTGGTGCCCAGCGGCACATGAATTTGCTGTAATCCTCTGGCACTCAGGTTTTAAGGGATACGCCAATTAACGGGTTAATCCGAGCATCAAGATCTCTTTGAAATCACATACACAGAACAATATTCATTAAGAAAGTGAAATTAAATGATTAATAAACTATTTATTCAAACCCCTTGCTATTTCCTATTCTAATAAGAGTCTTGGCTGGAACACCTGTAATAGAGTTGGCTAGCTGGATGCAAATAAAGTCATGCCTTTATTTGTTCCCCTGTTTGCTATTTCACATTCCTGTCACTGAAGCGTTGTGGCCAAAGACACAGAAGGTAACTGGAAACAATGTGGTTTAAGTCCAGGTGATCATAAGGGGTCCAAGCACAATGGTTTGTGTAGATGATGCAGTTAAACAATGGACGGGTCTTTTCAAGTAAATTATTATAATGACAACATGAAAAATAGATAACAAATATAGTGTTCCTTTCTTCACTTTTTCAGTAATGCGATAACTTGAGAAATATGTTGTCACTACTATTAAAAAATAAGATAAAAACGTAATGGTATTTCGCGAGATGATAGTTTTTGCATAATTACTATATTGGGCTTTATTAAAGTTTATATGAAAAAAGAATGAATGTATATGCATTTTTTGATTTATTTACATAAATGAAACATTTTCTGCAAGTCTTTGAACAGATCTTGAAGTATTTGCTGTCCTGTGGCTTCCATCGAGGGACAACATTAGCATTGTAGGCCTCAGCTCTTCATTTTTGAACAACATTATGAAAGGGGCCAATATTTTTTGATTGATTATAAATATTTAATGATTAGTTTACTGATAATATACCCACATTACAAGAGTGGACTAACTTCATAGCATTGTGTCCCTATCCATATTATGACGCAATCATTATGATAATGTGGTTACTTGTCATCAATACTTGTATTAGTGATTAATATTATAAATATAAGTTAATTTGATTAGTAAACAGGGTTACTAGCTAATAAGTCACTTCAACCTAATCAAAAGGAAACAACCCAACTTTGGTTTCACTTATTATAACACTACAAGGCCGACATGTTAACGTGAATTGGATCTCGCGTCTTGCTTAATGTCAAATCATGCTATAATCTCACTCGAAGGGTACTTTATACTTTTCAGACTTAAAATAAAGACATAAGTATAATTAGAGCAGTGAGTATTGACAATGTCTCTATCCTCATGACATGTGAGGGATTGCATTATAATTTGAATTTTGGCATTGAAAATTACCTATCATTTACAATTATAATACCTCAACTTCACAGTAATGGACGAGGAAATGAGTCATCGACTGACATGGTGTCAGTTTTTCATAATCATCTTGATAACAATACGTTGCATAGCGTTTATTTTTTAGGCTTTATGCAGGTCCATAGATATTCAGAAATGTGTAATTTACGCCATACAGATGTCGTTTGTGTGTATCGACAATCCAATCAAACGTCATTATTTAGAACATAACTTAAACACTAAAAAAAAAAAAATAGTTTTGTTTTCAATAAAAAAGGTTAAGGTGTCCCACATTTTCGAGTAAATATGGCTGTACTTCCCCCGCAAAAAAAAAGTTTTTATTTTTTGTTTTTTTGTTGTTTTGTATCTTTTTTTTTTTTTTTTTTTTAGTACCAACAAAAAAAAAAAATGAGGCCTACTTCAAACAACAAAATAAAGCAAAAATTGCGGTGAGATCAAAACTAGACCTGTTTAGACATATCTAGTGTATAGACCAACGTAACTGGCTTTTCTAAAAAAAACCAAAAAAAAAAAAAAAAACAAACACAACAGTAAGATTTAACAAAGTACCCAAACAGGTCCAACTGGAAAGAGTGAAGACAGAAATTATGCAATAATTAATGAAGTAGTCTTTAAAATAGAGCAATCAGAGTGATCGTTAAAATACAAGAATGTTGTAAGTAGAGACGATCACTAATAGTAAACATGCAGAGAATTTAATTTACAATGCAGAAAAAATAATTGAGATACTGTCAGTTGTTATCCACTCCAGCCTAGACGAAACATAAACAAATCTTAAACTAAACAGTAGATAAGTTCATATAATCTATAAAGCTCTCATGATACAATAGTGGGGACAACAAACAATATGTACTGAAAAAGGACAGGGGGGCAGTCCTGACATCCGATGAAACGAATATATCTCTAGTTCTATGTACTAACGCTAAGAGACAAGACATCCTACGAACAGACAGTCTGCTGGAATACATGCAATCACGAATTTCAAGCTATTGCCGAATACCAGTATCATGATACCAAATTTCCGAGTTTAATGTCCCACTGTTTATGGTTCACGCGTTGAACTGTTTCGTTTTTTTTTCTTTTAGTTTAACGTTTATTCGCCCAAGCTTTATTTATTGTGAATAACCTGTTCTTGATTTTTCGTTTCTGGCCAAATCAGCGTCCCTCTGGAGCTCGAGAGATCGATGTTATTCT
>NC_056575.1:755406-775406 GCF_018340385.1 Cyprinus carpio
AAAAAATAATCCTAAGGAAAACAATAGGGCTCTCGCCCTCCAGGCTTGAGCCCTAATAAAAACTATAATCGTCTCTTGATAACAGCAGCTGATTCAAACACGTCAGACGTGATTAGGTTCATGTTAGTCAATGTTTATATTCTAACACCAGATCTGTTGTTTTGAGGAATGTCTTTTTTCTCTGTGAACTACAATCGTCCCTGCACAGAGAACACGCTTGCTTTGATATAATATATCCGCTGGGGTTTGCGGACAGACGTTTAATAACTGCGTCTAGAAAATATCCATATACGTTATTCTGTGTGTGTGTGTGTGTGTGTGTGTGTGTGTAACTGGGGCGTTCTGTGTTGTAAAGAGTGCTGTTCTGAAACGACGAATCCCTCTCCCATCTCTCGTCTCTCTCTCCTCCCTCGCTGGCTCCTCCGACAGCCTCAAACTCGTCCGTGTGTGTGTGTTACTCTGGGCTGATAACCGATCCTGGTGTGTTTTCTCTCTGTTTTGGGAATGTGCTGCACGTTAAGGCACAAACACAGCAGAACCTGTAAAGTGATGCCTTCATGTGTGTGTGTGAGAGTTGTTGGTGTGAGTGAGTGATGGTGTGTGTGTGTGTGTGTATTGTGTGTTGTTTTGAGAGTGTTGGTGTGTGTGTTTGTGTGTGTGTTGGTGTGAGAGTGTGTTGTGGTGTGTGTGTGAGTGTGTGTGTGTGTGTGTGTGTGTGTGTGGTGGTTGTGTGGGGAGTGAGTGTGATGGATGGTTTGTGTGTGTTGGAATGTGCATGGGTGTGTGTGTTTGAAGTGAGGATTGTGTGTGTGTGAGTGGTGTGTTGTGTGTTTGAGTGTGGAGATGTTTTTGTGAGTCGGTGTGTGTGTGTGGGGGGGGGGTGAAGGGGATTAGTGGAGCCGTGAGTAAAGTTTGCTGTGTGTGTGTGATTGTGTGTGTGAGATTACGTGTGTAGTATTGTGTGGTTTTTGTGGGTGGGGGTGGGGAGGGGGGGGGTGTTGAGTGCTTGTGGGGAGGTGGGTCTGGAGGGGGGGGTTGGGGTGATGATAGGGGTGGATGAGGGGTGTGGGGGATGCTGTGTATGTGTGTTGTGGTGTGTGGGAGTGAGTGGGGCGGTGATTGTGGGGGGTGGGGAGACGTGGGAGGGGGGAGGGGGGATGTGGGTGTGTTGTGGGTGGGGAGTGATGGGGGGTGAAAAAAGGTGCGGGCGGGTTGTGGGGGAGTGTGGGGGTGGAGGTGGGGGCGTAGAAGTATGGGTGTGTGTGGTGGGGTGGGGGGGGAGAGGGAGGAGCGTGGGGTTGTTGTGGGGGTGGTGGGGGGTGGGGGTGTGGATTGGAGGTGGGATGGGGGCGAGTGGGGAGGTGGAGGAGGTTGGGTGGGGGAGTGGGGGGAATGTGAGGGTGTGTTGGGGTGGGGGTGGGTGTGAGAGGAGGGGTTGTGTTGTGGTGTTAGTGGTGGGATGTTAGTGTGGTGTGTGTGGTGGTGTATGGGGGTGTTGGGAGCGGGGAGGAGGGGGGGGGTTGTGTTAGTGGGGGGGGAGTGTGTGGATGGTGGTGGTGGTGTGATAGGGGTGTGTGATTGGGTGGGGGGAGGGTGGGTGAGGTGATGTGGGTGAGTTGTGAGTAAGTGTGTGGGCGGAGGAGGGGGAGCGATTCGTGGGAGTTTGGGGGGGTGGGAGGTGGGAGTGGGGGGATGGGGTGGGTGGTGGGTGGGTGGGGAGGTGGTGTGGGGGGTGGGGGAGGGTGTGTGTGGGGGTTGGGGGGGAGGGGGTGGGGTGTAGTGGAGAATTGTGTGGGGGTGTGGGGGGGGGTGGGTGGGTGGAAGGGTGGTGGGGGGGGGGGTTAGGTGTTGGTGATTGTTTTTTTTGTGTTTTTGTTGAGTGGGGGGGAAAGGGGTTGGTATTTGGTGGTTGAGCGGAATGGTGGGGGTAGGGGGTGGGTGTATGGGGGGAGGAGTGTGGATGGGATGTGTTGTGAGTTGTTGGGGGGGGTGGGGGGGTAGGTGGGGTGGGCGTGGGAGGGGGGGCGGGTGGGTGTGGGTGGGGGGGAGGGGGGGGGGGTGGGGGTTGTGGATGAACGGGGGGGGAGGGGGTGGGGGGGTGGGGGACTGATGTGGTGGGTGTATCTGTTTTGGGGACCTGTGAGGGTGTGTGGGGGTGGGTGTGGGTGGAGATGAGGTGGGCCCTGTCCTCAGGGGGTGGGTTTGAGGGTGGGGGGTGGGTGTGGGGGGAGGGGTGGTGGATGATGGGACGGGGGTGGGAGGGGGGGGGGGGGGGGTGTGGTATGGGTGGGATGGGGTGTAAAATGTGAGGGGGAGGTGTGGGGAAATTGCGGTGATGTGTGGGGCGGTGGTGAGTATGTGGTATTTTGGGTGAAGTGGGCTGGGAGTGGGGAGGGAGAGGAGGGAGGGGTTGGAAGGGGAGGGGTGAGGAAGGGATCGGGAGGGGGAATGGGTGGGGGGTGGGTATGGAGGGGGGGGGGGACGGGGTGGGGGAAGTGGTGGGTGTGGGGAAGGTGGGGGGTGGATGAGTGTAAGGGCGGCGAGGACTGGGGGGGGGAGGTGTGGAGGTTGGGGTGTGAAGGTTAGGGGGGTGAGGGGGGTGGGTGTGGGGGGAGTGGGATGGATGTGGTGGATGATGGAGGAAATGGGGATGATGTAAGTGGGCGGAAAGGGAGGTGACGGGGGTGCGGGGGTGAGGGGTGGGGGGGGGGGGGGGGCGGGAGGTAAGGGGGTTATTTTTGTTGTGTATGGGGGGGGGCGTGATGATGGGGAGGGTGTAGGGTGGGGGGTGTGGGATGATGAGGTGGAGGGGGGGAAAGGGGAGGTGGGTGGTAGTGTGGGAGTGGAGGTGTGCGTGTTGGAGGTGGGGGGGTGGGTGGTTGTGTGGGTAGGTGGGATAAAGTGGATTGTTGTGTTGAAGGGGTGGGGGCGGGGTTGGGTGTGAGTGAGTGTGTTGATTGTGTGTGTGTGGAAGGTGGTGGTTGTGGTAAGGTGAGGGATTAGGGAGGGGAAAAAATGAAAGTTTTGTGGAAAGGGTGTTGGGGGGGGTGGGTTGAGGGGGAGGGATGGGTATGGGTTGTGATTGTGGGTGTTGGTGGGGGTAGGGAGTTTTGTTGTGTTGTGGAGTGTGAGTGCGGTTTGGGATTGGGGGATTGGGGGATATGTGTGGTTGTGTGGTAGGGGGGGGGGTGGATTGAGGAGAGGGGGTGGTTGGTGAATTTGTTGAAAGATGGGGTCAAAACAAGAAGTGGGTGGGGGATGGCGGATGGGGTAGGGTTGTAGTTTGGAGATGGGGGTTATTTGTGGTGTGAGGGTGATAGTTGTGAGAGTGTTTTGGATGTGTGTGTGTGAGTGGTGGAGGAATTAGGGTTTGTTTGTGGTTTTTTGGGTTGGTTTATGTTTGTGGGGTGGCTTGTGGGTTGGGTTTTTTTGAAGAGGGTGGGGGTATGGGGGAGGATTTTGTGTCGGGTTGATTTTTGGGTGTGATTGTTGGTGGGAGGGGAGAATGTTGAAGTAAAGGTGGGTGTGTTGGGGCGGTGAAAAATGTTTGAAGGGATAAGGGGGGAATTGTCGGAGTGGAAAACGGGGTAGTTGGTGAAAAAAATGGAGGGTAGTTTGGGGGAGTTGGGAGGTTTGTTGTTGAGAGTGTGTGGTTGGGGGTGAGGTGGGGGAAAAGTGAGGGGGGAGGTGGGAGTGAGTGGGTGGTGGTGGGTTTATGGGTGTGGATGTTTTTTGGGAAATTGATTGATTTTAATGGGGTTTAATGTGGGGGGTGGAGATGGATGTGGTGGGATTTGTGTTTTGGTGGGGGGGTTGTTTTGTTGGTGAGATGAGTGTTGAATTAGTTTTGTGTGAAGGGGTGGGGAACGTGTGTATTTTTTGTTTGTTGTTTTTTGAGTTTGTTGAAGGGGTGGCGTGGTTGGAGGATTTGGTAGGAGTGGAGTAGTGGGGGTAGATGGAGGAGTAGGGTTTGACTTGGTGATGGGAATATGTGAGGGATTTGGGGTAGAATGGTGTGGTTTGGTTGTGTGGTGTGGTTTTGTGTTGTTTGGTGGTGTGGGTGGTAAGTGGTTTGCAGCGAGAGTTTTTGTAGGGATCCACAAGTTTGGTGGTGATTTTGAGGATAGATAAATCGTGTGTGGTGGGTATAATGTTGAGGATGTTTGTTTTGATGGGGTTTTAATTTGTTGTGTAATGGTGAGTTTGGATGTGTTTGTGGGTTTTATGTGTTTTGGAAGGTGTATGTTCGGGAGTTATGGTTTGTCTGTTAAAGGTGTGTGTTGGGGTGTGAATAGTTGTTTTGTATATTTAAATGTTTTTTTTAGTGTGTGTTGGGGGGAGCGTGGGAGCTTGCGTTTGCAGAGGGGGGGGTGGGTGGGGTTGTGTGTGTATGTGGTTTTGTTGGTTGTAAAGTGTGGGGGCGAGAGTGTGTGTGTTCAAGTGTGTGTGTGTGCGTGCGGCGACGGGATGTGTGGGTGTATCATTGGGGGTGTGGTTTTGTGGGGTTGTGGTGTGTTTTGTGTGGGTTGATGAGGGAAGACTGTTCCCCCCCGTGTGTGTCTCCGATGTGGTTGAAGGGTGCGAGAGGCGATTGGTGGTGGGGGAGGGTTTGGAGAGGGTGGGGGGGGGGGGGGGGGGGGTGGGTGGGGAGGGGGGGAAACAGCGAGAAGCAGGGAGGGAAGTCGTGGGTAGGGGTGGGGTAGGTATGTGGTGGGGTGTTTTGGGTGGGTGATGAAGGTTGTTGGTGTTTGGAGAAGAGTGGGGGGGGGGGGGCAGGGAAGAAGGGGGCTTGGTGGGCGTGTGGTTGTGGGGGCGGGGGGGAAGGGGGGGGGGGGGTCGGGAGGAGTGAGAGCGAGAGGTGTGGTGTGTGTTTGTTGTGTGGTGAGGAGAGATTGAGCGTGTGTGTTGTGTATCCTGGATGTGAAAAACCTACACCTTCTTCACTAAAAATATCTTTCAAAATTAAATAATCCCTCTTTAATGTTTTGACAGTTTTACCATTTAAAAAATAATGTACATTTTTTTATCAATAATAACTTATACCAAAAAGTTAACTCATTTTATTTTTTACCACACCTGTATGTCATGTGAACATGCTAAATAATTTATTACATTATTGAAATATTAAGATAAAAGCAGTCGACATGACTTTTTCAATTCAAACCTTCTCTCAGATTGTGACAGTAAAAATAATTTTTTTATAAAATGCTTAAAATTATCTTAGACTTTTGGACCACACAATTTACAATGTATTTCTAGCTAAAAATATTTACATTTATTATTATTGCTTTTTACCTTTATGAATTCTATATTATTATTTGTACATAATTTCCCCTCAGAATTCAGTTCCGCTGTGTGTGTAGTTCTGAGGCTCTCTCACCTTGTTGTGTTTGAAGAAGGCGCCGCCGACGCATTTAAACACTTCTCACTGCAGAAGCTCTTGAGCTCGGAGCCCATGAGCAGAGAGTAGCGCTTCATGCCCTCCTTCTGACACCAGACGCAGACGATCGGCTCCCTTCTGGATCGTCCTCCGCTGAACAGAGACACACGTCAGAATCAGCTGCACACCAATCACATGTTTCCAGAGTGTGTGTGTGTGTGTGTGTGCTGCACACCGGCAGAAGGTTTGATGAGCGGCACGATGACCTTCATGCTCTGCTGCTCCTTCACACGCGCTGGGCGCAGGGAAGAGTGTGACGATGAAGACGGAGACGCCGCTCCTTTCTCGCCGCTTTCTGACCGCTTCTCTGAGGAAGAGGATGCGTGGTGGTTTGGCAACGGAGTTCTCTGGAGGATGAATGACAGTCACATGGAGGAAGTAGAAGAGCAGCAGCGGCTGTGAATGTGTGCGCGAGTACCTTTCAGAACAGATATCTGTTTGTGTGTTTGCCTCGGTCTGAGTCCTGCAGATCCACTGAATCATAGCCGTACCCATCCCAACAACTCATTCATGGTGCTTCTCCAGCAAAGCTCTGCAAACACAAACAGACATCCTCTGAGATCACAGCATAGATATAGTTATATATTTTAAACATGTTTCAAAATATGAACATTTAATATAAATATGAGTATGTACAGTGTGTGTGTGTACAAACCTGTCACTATGAAATAAAATACATTTTACTAACATAAAAATAATATAAATATGTTTTTTTAAATGATTTCAGCTAGCTGCCAAGGCAACATTTCTCCTTTTTCTCAAATTCATAAATTATTTATTCACTGATAATAACTACAACTAAAATGAAATTAATAAAATAAATACCTATTTTTAAAAACTAAAAATTAATAAAAAAATGTCAAAAACAAACACTAAAAATGTAAAAGTATTTATATATATTTTTTAAATAAATATTTATATTTCATTAAAAAACAATACCCGGGTACCATTTTTAAATGTTTTAATATTAAATGTTAATTTTTTTATTAAATGTTCATTTTTAAATTGTTTTATTACATTTTATTAAATATTGTATTTTAAATATTTTTTATTTTCATGTTATTAAATATTTTTTATTTCATGTTTTATTTCAAAATTTCTTAAAAGACATATATTTAAAAAATATTTTATTGTTTGTGTTTATATATAAAAATATATTTTAAAAATATTGAAATTTAAAAAAAAATTTATAAATATATATATTAATAAAAAAAATACTTTGTACAATTTTTAAATATTTTTCTATTAAATGTTACATTTTTATTAAATGTTCATTTTAAATTGTTTTTATTACATTTTATTAAATATTGTATTTTTAAATATATTTTATTTTTCATATTATTAAATATTTTTTATTTCAAAATTTCTTAAAATAAATAATATAATAAATAAAATGAAAAAAAAAACAAAAACAAAAAAAAAAAAAAAAAAAAAATAAAATAAAAAAAAAAAAAAAAATAAAATAAAAAAAATAAAAAAAACAAAAAAAAAAAAATATTTTATAAATGTGTATTTTATTTCAAGCACATTATTTTTTCATATGAAACATTATATTTCTATATATATATATATATATGTGTGTGTGTGGTGTGTGTGTGCATGTAAAGTTACATGTAAATTAAGTTTTGCATGAGGAAATTTTTGGGCACTGTTGTGTGTCCGCCACTGTTTTGAAATATCCAGGGTAAGATAAGAGCAGTGATACGGCACTTCTAGGTAGAAACCCTGAACGCTCATCTGTCCTCATCAGCTTTCCTCTGGTGTGTTTTCATTAGGAGCGATCACAGCCATCAGAACGCTGCTCGGAAAACCGATCCGCCATCAAAAAAACAGCGAATTTCCTGCAAAAGCAGGAGCTCATGATACCAAGACACACCATCCCAAGAACCGAGAGCTTTCCGTCTGAGATTAGAGGCGTCACTCGATACGGGGGTAAAAATCACAGGGGACAACCGACACCCTTCCCGAATTCCCCTTCTCTCCACGGGCCCGAGGACTAATTACATCAGCGGCTCTGTACCGATGCTTTCTCGTGTAGCGCTCTTCGCCGCTTCTATCACACAACCTTGTTTTTGTTTTATTCTTGGCTTGGATTAAAATTAGTTATCGGCGAGAGTGACGGGTCCAAACCCGTCCCGAACCCCTTCCTCGGCCCCGGGGCCGCTTGCATCAGGCCGGGCTTCGGTTTCATGTGTTTGGATTAAAATTAGTTAAATTGTAACTCTACCCTCCCGGTGGATCTCGCTCGGGCCGATCCAGAGCGGCTCCCACAGAAAGAGATGGAAAGACCTGACAGAGTGGCGCTTATAAACACGCCGTGTCAGATATCATCAGGATTGTGAAAGAGCTGCTGAATAAGAGCCAGAGATGTAATAAGGTCAGCGTGTCAGCTGTGCATCGGTCACATCTGGAGCTGAACAACACTCCAGCGGCTCGTGTTGGAGAACAGATCTGCGATGCTGCGAGATCAGCTCAGCGGAGCGCGTGGCTGTGCTTCAATACACAGGGCACTTTTTAGACAGCACTGTGGGAATCATATGATGCATGCGATGCGAGCCGCTGAAGTGCAGTGAAAAATGTGCAGCTGTTATCAAAAGGATTGAATCCTACATGATCTGCCCTTTAAAAATGACTTTGGTTAGTGTAACCCAATGCAACAGAGTGATTCACACACATTAAACTCATATCTTTTAGTATTTCATATTAAATATGTATATTTTTAAATGTTTCATTTTTTAAAAATATTATTATACTAAATATGTTATCTTTCATTTTTTTTAAATGTGTCATTTTTAATAGTTTCTTTTAAATATGTGTTTTTTTTATATTTTATATTAAATATATTCAATTTTTCCTATGTTTATGAAATTGCTTTGTTTTATATTAAATAGCTTATTTTTAGAATATTTTAAAAAATCATGTTTTATATTATTTTATATTTTTTTATTATTTTCAATGTTTACATAAATAATAATAAAATATCAAATATTATATATATAAATTATTTTAAAATATCTTCATATTAAACATATTTTATTTTACATATTTGTATTAAATGTTTCATTTTTAATAATGTAATATTAAACAATTTTCATATTTTTTATTTTTTATTTTATTTTGAATAAATATGTATTTTTTAACAGTTTATATTAAAGATATATTTTACTAAATATTTTATAATAAATATCATTTCTTTTACCTTTATATAAAAAATTAACAATTTTATATTAAACATTTTAATATACATAAATAATATATATATATTAAAAAACTTAATATTATATTAAATATTAACAAGTTAGATGTGAAAATTTTTTATTATTCCTATATTATATATTGTATTACATAACTACTGGTTTATATTCATATTACAAATCACCATGTACACCGGCATTTTTTCTGAAAATGGGGGTTAAAGTTTATATTAAATATCTAAATTTTTATATTAAATAGATTTTATTTGGCATAGGGATATAAATAATATTGTTATGACATTTCACAAAAGTTTATAGAAATTTTATAATTTATGTTTTCATAGCTCTGGAAATATTAGAGGGTCTTTTTTTTGTTTTAAAATTTTAATCTTTATATTTGTAACCATTTAAAAAATATTTTTGAATAGATCAATCATTCAATAATATGTATATATATACGCATTAATATAAATCTATATACTATATATCATATCATATATATATATATATATTATATATATATATAACATTTGATCTTTTTTTTCTTTAAAAAACAGAAAAAATTGGACTATAAAAAGAAAAAATTTGAACATTATTATACTCCGTTACACAAAAATAATTGATCCAGTTTTCGCAGCACTTTTGTCATGGCATCCTGAGCGCTAAGGATCAAAGTAAATTCAAACCACGGATAATAATATGTCTAATCATTATAGATCAAATGATCAATAGCCTGCTCAAATAGTCTCGAGGTGGGTGCTAGCCCCTCGAAATAACTTAATTAATTCAAGAGTTTACTCAAAGCAAGTTTTTCGAAGAGCTGGTATCCCGGGATATAAAGCAATTAGCACGCAGCATAATTCCCATATCAAATATTCCGGACTGTCACGTTCTAATCCGAACGGGGTGGGCCGGGATATGCTGCGCTTGACTCTCCCCCCCGGTCGCTACCGTCTCCATCTCGGGCATGACTGACGGAGCGAGGCAATTAGGCGAGGAAATGCTGTCAGTCGCGGCATGTACACGAATAAATGACGCGGCGCACTGAAAACAAATGATCAGGGCGCAGCGTATTGTAGGGAGGAGGTGTGTTGGAAATATATACGGACCACGCCAAATGCTCCTCCAATCCGGGTCCGTTTCGATAGGAATGCAAGGCTTGAGCTCGGACGCCCAGCGGAGCCCTAGATGCGCTCAAAACTTCGCGAAAGAAGAGAAAAAACTCTTACTGTAGTAAAGAAAAATGCAATCATAATCATGTGAATAATTATAAATGTGCGGCCGTCTAAATGAATGGTTTACTATAACGTAAAAGTACATTATTATTTAATTGAAACGCCTTTTTGAGAAACATTATTAAAATATCGAACCCTGGAGTATAGATGAAGCGTCAAATACATGAATCGTCTAGAAAATATGATTATTCTTACAAAGTAACGCTACCGGCCTGCAGGCCGCCGCCATCTTTAGATCACGTGACGAGTCGCGTTCTCACGCAATTGGGCGTTATACTAACAATTAATATAAGATTATTTAGCCATTATATAAAACAACAACAGCTCTAATCAAAATACATGTTAAGTATTGTGCACATTTTAATTTAATAAAAAAGAACATATCACATAACATAGATTCAGCAATATAAATATTTTATATAAATGAAAATCAAATTTATTTTTACAAAAATGAAACGTAACAAAACATTTTAACCAAGTATCATCTTTTAGTTTAAAATGCAATATTTTTTTTGTAAATAGTAAAAACGAATCAAAAAATACAGTTTTAGTATAAGTATGAATAAGTTTTGCACTATTTAGTTATCAAAATGAACAAAACAAATACAATCATATGTAGGTGAAATTTTCTAAAAACTAATGGTTCAATGGTTTCAGCGTAATAATATACTTAATATTATATTCAAATATGAGATGTCGTAATAATAAAAAACCAAATATGGAACTTTCATTAAATTTATCATTTAAATGGTTACATAATCAAATCATATAAGTAAATATAACAATAATCATCACCTAAACAAATTCAATAATTTTATAATATCTTATAAACTATAATATATCGTTAAATCAATAGTATAATATTAAATACTATAATATATATGATCATATAATACATAGTATCTATGAATATATCATATAAATGTGGTGTAGAAAACGTATTTATAAAATATGTTTGAAGCAGCAACTAATATAATTAGTAATCAAAAACGCATTAATGTTGTTTGCTGGGAAGTTCATCCAAAGTTGTACTCGTTGATTTCACGATTGTACTGAAATCATGTCATACCGTGGTTGTTGTTCTGTACAGTTTGTGAAGCGTGATCGACTGCACCACACAGTTTCAAATATCCTCTCTCGAACACACAGGGACCATAAATGCTGTCAGTGTTGGCGAGAATAAGAAACTAATATATAATAAGAAAAGCGCCCCCGGATATCAGGGCCCCGGTTCAGGGTTCGGTGGCCTGCGGGCTTGTAATCTGATCCGCAGCCCCCGCTGCGGGAACACAAGCCGTGCAGTCTCCTGCTCTCTCTCTCTCTGAGATCAACACTTCTTCTATGAAGCGGCAAAGAACAGTCGCTGCTCGGAGCCCCCCCCCTGTGAAGAAGCCTATTCACTGATGCCCTGAAACCATCAGCACAAACTTCTGCATGAAACACAGCTGCACACTGAGTCCCTGTAGTGTGTTCCTGAAATTCATAGCACGAGATCGCTTGTGAGAGCTGTCGAACCGCGCTTTTTCTGTCTGGCCACTAGAGGGAGATGGAGCTCTGTGACTGCCATCCGGATATGATTATAATCATATTCCGTGTACCATTAGTAATTACTCCAATGTATTACAAAGAACACTGAGGGATCACCATGGTGCATGTCCAGAAACCCATAGTATTACCACGAAAACGTTATAAATAAGATAAAACCGTTTCTCAAGCAAACATTCACTTTTCTGCACAATCCATCACTTTTCTGCAAATTGTTTATTTGTTATGTTTACAGGACTGTGAAGCTGTGTGTACACGATCTGTTACAGGCTGTGTGTGACTCAGTCGACAGAGAGCTGCCAGTAACGCGAGGTGCCCGCTTAGAGGTGTCGGCGCAAATCCAACGCTGGCTAGATATCAATCATTAACTATTTCACGGTGCTTTTTTCTTCTCCTACAGTGTTAGATATTGAATATTAATCATATGGAGTCGTTATTTTTCGTCTTTACTTTAAATATCGATGCCGGGTATTTAACTGATAACACATTATCTCTACAAATACAAGCTATTTTACATAAAGAGAAGGAATTGGCAAAATAACACCACACTTCATCGCGTGGGGGTGACGTGTGTGACGTGAAGGCTCATCAGTCTCGGTATAAAAGCTCCAGCAGCAGCCGGCGTCTCGCTTTAGACGAACCCACCTGCGTGTGTCCACCGAGCTCACTCTTCATCCTCCTCCTCTTCATCACCAGGATGGCTCAGCTGACCCCCGCCGGACTCGTTTTCTGCGCTTTCTGCTTAATCACTCAGGTATGACTCCATATGTTGATTATTCCACACATATTTCATCTTGAATTTAAGTTTTAGACTCTGTAGATTCCAAACTTCCAAAATAAAGAACAAATAAAAATTAAATACTTAAAATTAAAAATTAAAAAATAAAAATTTATGTACTTTCCCCGTTCCATTTTTATGTGACTGAACAGTGTTATTATTATTATTATTATTATTATTATTTTTTAATGTAAAGTTATGGTCAATATAATCATCAATTTTAAATTTCAACGAGCGTTAGCCTATATTTGGGATAATTTTACACAAACTACCAAAGCATTATTTTAATCAAAACTAAATGCAACAGCACCGATATCCATCGCTTTCCATATGGGCTTTTGTGCTTGCGTGGTTTTTGGAGAATGAATCATTTAAAATGTATCAGTGTCTGTCCCGGGGCTTGAGTTTCTGTGAGTCAGAAACCCGATCCGGGGCGCGCTCGCGTGAGAACCCGAAACACCGGCGCGTCTCCGCGCTCACCGGACCGTGACCGAACCAGTTACAGCTATGCACCTGGAGGCAGAAACAATGGACAATCACCACGCGTCATTTTGGAGAGCTAATAAAGATATAGGCTCTTAAAGCTTTCATTTCTCATGATTTCTAGAACTTTTTGCTAACGTTTCCAAAGAATTATGAAACTGTTATTTCTGAATGTTCTCTGAACGTTCAAAATGTCCAGTTTTTTAATGTTTAAACCCATTTTTTTCCTATTGCATTAACATTAAGGGGACATTCCATTTGATAATTTTGCAAACATTATGGAAATTTCACTTTTTAATGTTCTGAAACAATAACTGACATTTAAAAAACGTTAGACAAACGTTGAACGTTTCATAAAAAACGTTCCATTAATGATGTATAAATCACGTTTTTGTTTATTTGAACGAACATTGTGTAGTCAAAGTTCTGAGCAGGGTTATTAAAGTTAATTAAAACCAAATCCATAAAAACATTTTTACTTTAAATACAATAAACGTTACCTAAAATGAAATGAAAAAAAATATATATAAATAAGCATAGGAAGCATTTCACATTTTCTTTTGAAAAAAAAAGGAACTTGATGTAAAACTGAAATAAAAAATAAAACATATAGGCCTATAGACATTAAAAAACGAAAAAAAAAAAGAAAAAAAATACTAAAAAAAAAAAAAAAAAAATTAAAAATATAAAAACGAATGAAAATAGGCCTATAAAGGTATAGCAATGATATTAAAAGATGTTTTCGTGCAAACGCACGTTTTTTTAAGTTCAAATTCTGCATTAAAAGTAACATGCAAATGTGAGCGACTAAAAAACAAAGAATCCAGCTGAGAAAACGAGGATGCACACGCCGTCTGGACGTGTTGCGTTTTGCATAACAATTGCGCAACTTTGCGCGTCTCTTCTTTCTTTCGTTTGCATAGATTCATGTGATAATCGCGCTTTTCTCTCCTCAGGTTTTATCTCAGAGCACAATCTCCCCGAAAAACTCCACCGCGCTGGCGGGAAACCAAACCGCGAAGGCGAACTACACCGTGGCGACAAACACGCACGGCGGCCCGGCGAACACCACCACCGCTCCGGCCGGCACCGGCGTCCACACGCAGGCCAGCGCGCTCAACGTGCTCGTCCCCGTCGCCATGGCAACCGGGCTTCTGCAGCGCTGGTGCTGAGGCGGATCCAGATCATCGCCGCGCGTTCACGTGTTCTCTCCTCCTGCACCGCAACATATCCACAAACACACTAAACAAACTAGCTCAACAAGCTCCACACATTCCACCAAAACCCACCAGAGAACACTCTAGCCGAACAATTAAGCCCTAAACAAGAAGCACGAACGAATATAATTAAAATATTTCAAACCGCACCTGGCTTCCGTTCCCACAACCAAACATCCTCTTCCCATTTTTTTTTCTTCATTGCTGAGCCTGTAGAGTAATATGGAAGATGTTCCAAACGCACATCTGCTGACCGGGACATTGATCGATCTTAGCTTGACCAAACTACACTAAACTAAAACAAACGGGCTCCTTCATTGGCATTGAGTTTCGTCACTTGGTATTTTATACCAGTTTCAGGTGGATTTTCATCTGTATTTGCCCACTTTCGTTATGAATCAAACTGTTAGTCGTTCGTTGGCATGAGATGGACACTTTGTAATATTGTTTTTCTCTTGCATAGTTTATATTTTGTACAAATCGAAATGTTTTAATGTTTGTACGCTGGAAAACACGAGTACATGATAATAAACAATGTACAGTTGAATGAAACACATTTGGCTCGTTTGATGACTGGAGTATGCAAAGACTTCCACTGTAAATACATGCTGAAATTCAGAAGTTGGAAATAAAACAAATATTCCTAGATAGCACGGGTACGTCTGCAAGAGGTCTGTTAAAGATCTGTGTACAAACACCTGACAGACCTCTTTAAGATGTCAGTTTTACATGCATTCTAAATAAAAAAAACATCTAAAAAACTACTATACAACATATAAAAGATCAAAAAATCTAAAAAATACGTCTCAGATGTTAATGCGACGTTAAATAGACGTCTCCAAGATGTACGCGTGCTGTCAGGGTTTCTCCAAAATGTAGAATGTTAAATTCAACGTGTTACTTCTTTGTAATTAATAGTGAAATTTACTAGAAATGTCTGTATGTGATTATTTATGTGGTAGTCAGGCACGAGTGCTGCTTAATTAACATTTAATCTGGGATAGTCCTGTGAATTTGATGCTTTTAAATCAAACCCATGATGCATAAAAGTCTAGAGAACGGTATGGATAATTTTCTGTTGTTGAGCTTTACATGTAGTGATTATTTTTCCATGTATTCGATTCGCTTTTAATATCAAGGATGCAATATTATAAAACAGTCGAAGGTTTGCTTGTGAAACTTTGATTGTAGTTTAACACGCAGCATTTAAAGTCAGTGTGAATCTGCACTAACAAACACATTTGACTTTACTAATATGTCATGCATTTCAACGTGAGATCGATTACTCAGAGTTTTAAATGATGAAAGTGTCTCTGTCTGCAATTTTGAAACGTGGAACGTAAGAGAGGGCGCGGGAAGAAAAAAAAAGCGGGCGCGGCCATGTGTAACTTGAACATGCGAGACACTTCCGCTTTATTAGCCGCCCTTTGTAAATAACCAATAAAAATGAAGTGTGGTAAACTGTAAATTTGTGCTACAAACTGGTGTATTTATAGTTATGATGGCAAATTAAAATAATATCATAACCAGTTTTCAGTGCATAACGGACTGTTTTTGTACCGCTAAAAATAACATATATATATATATATATATATATATTCCTTGTATATATATATATATTATATAATATACATATATATTTGAAATAACTAAAATCATATGGCGAAGTAATACGGACATGTAATGCGGTCAAGACCTGCCTGGAACTACTTTCGCTGTGTGTTTCCCTGAAAATAACTGCACACCTTAGAACATTCATCAGCCAATCAGATTCAAGCGTTCAACTGCCTCGTTGTAGAACACAAAACAATCAAAAATCACACAATAAAAGCTAAACCATAAAGAATGTTTATTTCCTAAGGAAGGCTTGAAGACACCAGAAGCACACAGATAGCGCTCTTTATGGGGGGATGTGGGCCTAATGGTTAGAGAGTCGGGACATCTCCCAAATCGAAAGGGTTGTGAGTTCGAGTTCCGAGCTCGGGCCGGCAGGAATTGTGGGTGGGGGGGAGTGCATGTACAGTTCTCCTCCAACCACCCTCAATACCATGACTTAGGTGCCCTTGAGCAAGGCATACGAACCCCCAACTGCTCCCCGGGCGCCACAGCAAAAATGGCTGCCCACTGCTGCTGCCGGGGGTTGTGTTGTCACAGTGTGTGTGTGTGTTCACTGCTCCTGTGTGTGTTGCACTTCGGATGGGTTTAAATGCAGAGCAACGAATTCCTGATATGGTCACATACTTGGCTGAATAGCGAAAACCCCCCAAACAATTCATATCAAAAACCCTAAGGAAGGCTTGAAGACACCAGAAGCACACAGATAGCTACAGACCTGTCTCTCTCCTTCCATTCATAGCGAAAACCCTCGAAAGAGTTGTTTTCAACCAGGTATCATTGTTTCTCTCACAGAACAAAAAACTGGACGCTAACCAGTCAGGTTTCAGGAGTGGCCATTCACCTGAGAGTGTACTACTGTCAGTCACGGGAGCCCTGCGGATTGCAAAAGCTGATTACAAATCATCAGTTCTTATTCTGCTGGATCTATCTGCTGATTTTGACACTGTCAATCATCAGATCCTCCTGTTCATCTCATCACTGGGCACCACAGGGATTCCACTTCACAATCCTATCTCACTGGTAGGTCTTTCAAGGTGACCTGGGGAGGGGAGGTATCCAAAGCACATCAACTGGTCACTGGGGTTCCTCAGGGATCAGTTCTTGGACCAATCCTCTTCTCTATATACACTACATCACTGGGTCCCATCATACAGGCACATGGCTTCTCCTACCATTGCTGTGCTGATGACACACAGCTCTATCTCTCATTTCAACCAGATGATCCAATGGTAGCTGCACGGATCTCAGGCTGCCTGACGGACATCTCGGCATGGATGAAAGAATATCACCTACAGCTCAACCTGACAAAGACTGAGCTTCTTGTCTTCCCTGCCACTCCAGTATGATATCTCCATCCAGCTATGTTCTTCTTCAATTACCCTATCAACTTCGGTCAGAAATCTTGGTGTAACTTTGGATGACCAGCTGACCTTCAAAGACCACATTGTAAAGACTGCTTGATCTTGCAGGTTTGCATTGCACAACATCAGAAAGATCAGGCCCTTTCTAACGGAGCATGCTGCACAACTTCTTGTCCAGGCCCTTGTCATTTCTAGGCTGGACTAATGCAGTGCTCTTCTGGCTGGACTTCCATCAAGCACAATCAAACCTCTACAAATGATTCAGAATGCAGCGGCACGACTGGTCTTCAACAAGCCCAAAAGAGCCCATGTTACACCTCTCTTTATCTCCTTGCACTGGCTACCGGTTGCGGCTCACATCAAGTTTAAGACATTGATGCTCGCATGTAGAACAGCCACAGGCTCAGCACCTGCTTCTTCCACTCACTACTAGAATCTACATCCCCTCCAGAAGTCTGAGATCCACTAGTGAGCGACGCCTCGTGGTACCATCACAGAGAGTCTCAAAATCACTTTCCAGAACATTACCGTTCACCGCTCCTGGAATCATCAACCAACCCCCAACCCCAATCCTGAATCCCTAACAACTGACAATTTACAACTTAAAACCAAAAAACTAACCAACTTTCGAAGCTACTTGACCTAAAAAAACAAACTTGTCTTTCTCTTTATCTATTCCTTCTCGTTCTAGCTTGTACTTATTTGAACAATGCCTAAAACTTGGTATTACAAGCACTTCCTGTGTCTGTTTGCCTCTTTAAGAAGAATCGCTTTATGTATCCCCCAATTGGAAGTCGCTTTGGATAAAACTGTTTTTCTACGTCTGCAAAATTACTAAATGTAAAAGTAAATGTAAAAGATAGAAAATCACTCGCTGCTCTTTACTGAATTACTTTGTAGTTTTAACAAGAATTAAATCTATATTTAATTTATACAGTGAAGACTATGCAAAGACATTTTACATTTGATTAATCAGTTTTTGTACACTCTAAAAAATGCTGTGTTGTTTTAACCAACTTTGGGTCAAATATGGACTAATCCAACCATTGAGTTTTTTTAAATTAAAATTTTAACCCAAAAGTTGGGTTGAAACAACTCAACATTTTTAAGAGTGTACCTGGACATCTTCAAACTTGAAAAAACTTAAACATTGCTTAATTTGTATCTTTGTTCTATTTATTTATTTGTGCTATATACACAATTTCAAACAGGGCCCACAGGTACAACCTGCACTGGGGCCCCGCAAACCGATGCAGATAAAGAGCCTTTTGTTCCCTTATAACCCAGCACACTGGATGCAGATAAAGAGCCTTTTGTTCCCTGATAATCCATCTGTCGCACACTCACTGTGTGGAAACTATCTGCCATTGTGGCTCATGAAATGTTTGGCTCAGTGAAACTTCCTGCTGCAGGACAGTGCACTTCCTGTCACCTTCATCCTGCAGTCAGAAATGGACGGTCGTTTTCAGGAAACAGAAAACAATGTTCCCGTCCGTCACCATTTTATTGACTTTAAAAGAATTCAACTGAGATGAAAATACAGTTTTCTCTTAAATGTGGTATTTCTCAAAAACGAATGCAAAAATATTTACGCAAACCTTCTCTTTGTTAGATCGACAGAGAGAAAAAAAATTCATTTTTGGATTAAATAAATATTATAAAAATGAAACAAATATATATACTATTGGTTGTTTATTTCCATTTAATTAAATTTAATAATTAAACTGTCAAAAGTTTGAAATAATTTAATTTAATTTAATTTAATTTAATTTAATTTAATTTAATTTAATTTAATTTAATTTAATTTAATTTAATTTAATTTAATTTCTACCAGTCAAAAGTTTGGAATAATAATTTTTTTTTTTTTTTACAAATGTTTTTAAGAAAGTCACTTCGGCTCACAAAGATTGCATTTATTTTATCAAAAATGCTCAAAATCCAGTTTGCATAATAGGAATAAATTACATTTTAAAATATATTAAAACAAAGCTTTTAAAAAAAAGTGTACTTTGTCTACAATATTACAGTTTTTACAGTATTTTTGATCAAATAAATATTGCCTTGGTGAGCAGAAGAGACTTTAAAAAAATTAATTATTCAACATTTTGGAATGGTATAATATAATATGTAACAATATAATTTAATATAAAAATATTACATATAAATACTACTTTAAAAAAAATAATATCTGAACCAAAGGGAGTGAAATACAGTCTCTGCTGTGTTCACAGGTCTGATCTTTTACAGAGATACTTTTATCTTCCTTGTTCCTTCACGTGTGATTCAAAGATAATAATGTGTCCACGCTGTTTTTATAACGATGGAAATCTCATGAGTTCCTCTGCCGCACTTCTGATGCTTCAGACCAGACTGAGAGAAAACACTGAGCTACAAACCAGCCGAGCATCATCTGCACTCACACGATCTTCATAAATATAACGTCACTCTGCGTGATGGCACTGCAGTGATCTCTGACTTCATCATCAGAACCACGAGATCCAACAGGAGAAGAGGAAAGTGTTTCACCTGAACGACAGACAAACGTGACCGAGCTCTTCCCACACTTACATATTTTACATGAACATTTAACAAATAAACATTCAAATATATCAAAGTTTATTTACTTATTCATTTACACTACCATTCAAACTTTGGGGTCAGTAAGATTTAAAAAGGGATGCATATAAATACAGTGAAAAAAGTAATATTGTGAAATCTTGTAAAGTAACTTTTCTGTTGGAATATTTTTTTAAATGTAATTTATTCCTGTGATGGCAAATCTCAACTAAGTTTTTTTAATGTTTCTGAAAGAGTCTCTTCTGCTCACCAAGGCTGCTTTTATTTGATCAAAAATACAGTAAAAATTGTGAAATATTATTATAATTTAAAACAGCTGTTTTCTATGTGAATCTCTGTTAAAGTGTAATTTATTTCTGTGATGCACAGCTGTATTTTCAGCATCATTACTCCAGTCTTCAGTGTCACATGATCTTCAGAAATCATAATAATATGATGATTTGCTGCTCAAGAAACATCTCTGATTATTATCAATGTTGAAGTTCGACCGTGTCAAGGACGCCGCGGGGTCAGATTTGACACTGACCTCAGATAATCAGACGCAATCCTTCAT
>NC_056575.1:782906-785462 GCF_018340385.1 Cyprinus carpio
TTTTTTTCATTACGTTAACTCATCAAAATTATTACTCAAAAACAAGTTCAATTTCATTTTATACACAATTCAACAAGTAGACATTTTAATAAATGAGTTGTAATGACTCGTACCGCTAGTTTTTTTTAAATTAGGTGGATTTGTTTACAGTGTAGCCTAATAAAAAAATCCCAGTAACTGATTTTAAAATAATTTTTGCTCACTTTTTTATTTCCGCCACAGAATAAACGAACAAAAACAGTAATTCTGACTTTAAATCTCAATTCAGGGTTTTTTTTAAGAAAAAAAAAATTGTAGTTAATATCTCACAATTCTGAATTTATTAATTTATTTGTGCAATTTTGACTTTTTTCTCAGAATTGCGAGTTTATATCTTGAAATTGAGAGTTTATACTATCAAGCAATTTCACAATTCTCAGAATTACAAGAAACAAAGTCAGAATTGTGAGATGAAAGGTCTGTGACTTGCCTGGATATTATAAGGTTGTGTAACATAATACTGCGTAACCGCCGGATGTAGCTGCTCTGAATCTTGATAACATGTGAAAAATGGGTTTTAATACATCTGAGATCAACGTCCAAACAAGTATGTTCATGCAATTTACACAAAGGGAAATAGTTATTATTGTTCAAGTATGCTCTCAAATCTGAGAGTTCTTGGAAACAAATAACAAAATAACATGATGTCCAGTGGATTATTGTTATATTCAATCCACCGGGTCTCATGAGAATGAGATTTTTCCACAGTTGATGGCTCCCTCTGGTGCAAGCATGCCTCACAGGACGCCGTGGTCCCCCCTGGCGCAGCTCCGCAGCGGAGAGCAGTGGGTCCGCAGTGGGGCTCCCGTGGCGCAGCACTCAGAGGAGTCTCCAGGAGACGCAGCGCTGATTCAGTTTGTCTGGGTGTAAATCATTCAGAATAACCTGGTGTTTGTCGAACTGTTGACCTCCTGCAGAGAAACAGAGAGAGAGATCATAGAAAGGAAAACCCTGTCATTATTTTTTATCAATGTATTGAAGTTGTTTTGTGTTTTATTTTTTGCATTAAGTGCTTAAGTGACATAAACTCCACAATGCAAAATAAGAATAAAGGCTCTACAAATATGCTTAGTTTTCTTTAATCAAGATATATATATTTTTTTAAAAATTTCTTTGAGATTCACACTGTTAATGAATGTGCTTTAAATAATTTAATTAACAGATCATCATGGTAGTTTTGGCCGATACTGAAATTAATTATAGTGTTTTTAAAATATTTAAAAAAATTATAGACCCGCAATATGAAAATACCTGTTGGGGTATATATATTTTTACAATAATATTAATAATTATTAATAAATATATTAAAATAATATTTTAAATAATAATAATCATATTTATTATTAATATATTTAAAACTAATTTTTAATAACAAAAACAACAATAATCTATAAAAATCCTTGATTTTTTAATGTAGTTTAGGGATAACATTATTTGTGTGTGTTTGATGTGAATCCAGCAGGTGGCGGCTGCAGGCTCGTGCCGCCAAACACAGCATTAGACATCAATCATCTGGATTTATGAGGCTTTGTTTTTCCCCTCACAGAGTCGTTTAAGGAAACGCTTAATGAGTTTATGTCATAAATTATGCCTGTCTCCAGAACACTTTTGAAAAACAAAACAAAAACAAAAACACCACAAAAAACTTTAAAACCTCACACCCCCTTTTTCAAAAACAAATGTGTTTACAGTAGAACTCTTATAATGAAGTGAAGTCTATGAGGACAGACATTTGGAAAGCCTTATATATATGTATATATAATATATAAAAACATTTTTTGTAATGATAGCATATATTTAACCTTTAGGATTATGTATATATTTATTTATTTTATTATTATTATTATTATTATTATTATTATTATATATATTTTTGTAATGCAATTTTTTTTTTTTTTTTGTATAATGGAAGAGTTTACTGATCCTTTCAAAATATTTTCTTATTTTTCATCTTTTTTTTTGAAATGCAAGTGGATTACTGAATCTTTAGACTTTTTGTATAATCGAACAGTTTGTTGAGACTTCATTTATTTTTTTTATTTTTTTCTTTGTTATCAAACAATCTACTGAAGGTTGAACTAAATATTAAAAAAGTGTGTTTTATTTGCATATGTGTTTTATGTTTTGTATCATATAGTCTGATACAGAGCTTTCTAACAGTAGAGCAGATACTGAATATAAACTGATCTAAATATGCGTCTGTGCTCTTTATCTGCAGTAATGTGTCTCAGTGAGATGAGATGTAAATGATCCAAACATATAATGCAGTGATTGAGAGATGAAGAAATAAAAGGCTCCTCAGAAGATGTGAGATGTTCTGGAGGCTTGTGAAAATCATTCCTCCGCTGAGGAACAGTGAAAGTAAAGCTTCTGGAAACAAACGTGATCTGAACATGACGGAGGTCAGCTGTATTCTAGTGTCTCTCTGACCTTGACCTCCAGCACGCGTCTCTGCGTCTGGTGTCGTCCGATGATCCCGGTCGCTCGTGATGTTCAGAGCTGTTTCCAGCTCAGCGG
>NC_056575.1:786423-790723 GCF_018340385.1 Cyprinus carpio
ATTACAACATTGTAATGATGCAATCCTGAAGAAAATTGGCAAAGCCATCCTTTAATAAAAAGATAAAAAATTAATCTGTTTGCTAAGCTAGTCTGTAGGCTAACTAAAAACAGACTTCAAATGACATATAACATGATTTTTGTAGTAATTGTAATCGGCTAAAGAGAGTATAGTAAAGTTCTTTTAAGCCAATGGGTATCGCTGAGGTCCCAATGGAGAACCATTGCTAGTCCCATAATCTGGCGTAAGCAGTGAAAAAGGTGGCTTAGAGATTCACTAATTTAGTGTAATGATAATCAGGCCAGATTTATCATAATATTAGTACAGGTTAAGATTTTTTTGCATGCAATTTCAGTGATGTGCCTTAAATATTCAGTATACACAGTTTTTGATATAAAGAAAATAGCTTTGCTTTATGCAAGACATTTTGTTCACTCTAGATTCCCAGGTGTCTCAGTATTAGCTTCATTAGTACAGCAACATGTCTTCATGACAGATCCCCTCCTTAAGCCAAAGCTTGGTTTGACATATAATACATCTGAATATTTACTAAGGCTGACTCTGTGCTGCTCTCTGAGGCTAGCCCAATTAATATTGAATACTAACATTGTGAAACCCTACCATCAGTTCTGTCTCCTTTGGTATAACCACTGTGAACATTTGTGAAGTTTATAGAAGTTGTAATACTGTATAAACTATGGATTCTTGCTTTAAGTACAAATACAGTAGTTACATTGTTTGTTCTGTTGAATGCTAGAACACTTTATTTTAAAGTCTCTGATTGTTCATCTTTAAATTATATTTACAACGCATGTCCTAACAGGAACAATGGACGCACAGGAACAAATTCAAGTGCTATTCGCTATCATTTAGGTCTTAATCCTTGAGAACTGTGTTTTAACTTTGTAATCTCTAAATCCAGTATATCAGCTAGCACTGGTATATGATAGAACTGGTTTAATACTGCAGTGCTGAATTTGAACTAGGCAAAATATATCCAGTAGTGCTGTGCTAGCAAGACAGTAATGTAAACGACAAAAACATAAACTTAAAATACAAATTATGTAAAAGACATTCCCTTCTTAATGTTTATGTATCCAATCCGTTAGGCGTGAAAGACATCAAGGTTCATAAATGGATGACTGTTAAACAACTTGGTCAGTCTTTTAAGACTGTTGTGACCATTTTTTGTGTGTCTCTTCTTCATCAGAGTTTATAAAATCCATGGAAGTGAGGAGTTTAGCGAGTTCTCACATGTTCCCTCATCAGTTTACATAACATTTTCCTTTCTGTCTAGTGCCCTCTGGTTTTGTTCTTGCAAAATACTGGATGCTATTGCCTTAAAAAAAGACATGTGCTTTAGAATAATAGGTCCATATTGTTGAGCTTGTTTAGTTGTGGTTTACAGGAAAAAGCATCAAACTGTTTAAAAAATGTGGTGATAGGTAATATCTCTCCCTGCAATCCCCTTTGGGTCCTTCTGGAAGCTTCCCTGCAACACAAAGTAAGGAGAATGTTCAGTGTACAAAGCCGTACTTCTGTCACTTAGAGGCCGAATGCATTTCAAACACATATGTCTATACACTATATTTGCTCAGTGACACCCGAGATGATTAAGTCTGAACAGATTGATTTTTTTTATTACCTACACTGAAGCAGATGTCAGATCTCCACGTTTGGGTCTGTAAAGCCTTTCTTTCCTTGGATTCACCAGGACAGGTTTTTTTTCTGTCTAGGTGTGGTATACACACAAGAATCTGTAATTAAAAAACCCCCAAACATTATGGCTTCTGTTACTCCTGTTCTATCATCTGCTGTTGTCGCCTCCTACACGGTAGTGCTCACAAACACTCACAGATATAAAGTTTCTCCTCAGCAACAGTGTACCATCCACAGTACATCTCCTCTCCATCACACATCTCCATAACAACAGATCCAAAGCACACAAATATCACTGCACAAATCAAAAGCAAATAAATACTAAGGCTCTACCAAACCAAAGAAATGCTCAACGACCACCAAATTATTAGACCAAGAAAAGTCCTGTGCTTAGCGATCAGTCGATTAAAAAAACAAAAAGACACTTAATGTTTTGCATTTTGATTGAACATTTATTAAACAATTGTCATAGAGCATTTATAAAACAACAACGAAAAAACATCATAACATAATACAATTCTTTGAAAATTAAGTGATTTTTGCAATCCGTAAAGTGAGAGCTCTCTGTCACAAACGTGCACCTGACCCCTCACACCACACGCAACAAAAACATAACTGCTAAACTGCTAAATAATGAAAATCCTAACAAAAGCCTTCCTCGTTTATACAGGTTGTATATTCTTCTTTACTTTCAAAGCTATGGGTTAGCTTTGTCCAGCCGATCTTAACGTTGGCGTTTTCAAACAAAATACACAACAAACTCAAATAGCCTAAAAAGCTGCATATAATGGCAATAAAATATATAAACTTTTAGAGCATTAGACATAGCAAGCTGTCTGACACATTTATATCTAAAGCCATCCACTTTTAGGTGATAGGTCATATTAGTGCGTTGAGCTATGGTATGAAGTT
This sequence comes from Cyprinus carpio, assembly GCF_018340385.1. Taxonomy (NCBI): domain Eukaryota; kingdom Metazoa; phylum Chordata; class Actinopteri; order Cypriniformes; family Cyprinidae; genus Cyprinus; species Cyprinus carpio. The sequence continues at coordinate 788,995 of NC_056575.1, forward strand.
AGTTTTAAACCGCGATAACTTGCACCTTACAGTCTTGTTGCCTTCTTTTTGTAAAATGCAGCCAGACAAAAAGATTTTGATTTCTTGGACATTTTTGTCAGCTAAAAGCCAAAACAAGTAGCTGCCTAACTGAATGAATACATAAACCTACCTATATTCCCATTGAGCTGGCAGAAAAGTGCTGCTAGACACCGCGTGCGGTTCCCGAGTGTTCACGCAGCTTAAAACTGTGGCGCTTGTTATAAAATAGCCTAAATTAAAGCATTGTGAAGTTTGGGATAAACATAGGCTGAATTATATTTAGAATACAGTAATATATATAACTGCTAATAAAGCAATAAACATCAAGGAGTAAATCAACGAAAATTTTATTGGCGGAAAAACACATAATTATGCAACTGGTCGCATCAGAATGCCGGTCGAGCTGGACGGAGACGGACCCACCGATTAGTCGAATTAAACGACTCAAAGTTGAAAATGTTCACCAAATATACACCAACCTATAGTTATTGTGTGTGTTTATTCAAATGTGTCTCTTGGTATAGCAGTGAGATAAAGAGACAGTGTGCATTATACATTTTACTTCCACCCATTAATGCCATCAAGCACCCTCAGTACAAAAATTATCTGCCTCAGTACATATCCTGGAAATTGTTGTTACCGCCCAGGATGTAGAAAGACCGGTCTGACTCCATCTTTCTCTGTCACCTCCCTTTGATAATTCAAATTAACACAGAAACCACTGTCATTCTGCTCATTGCCTTGTGAATAATTTCTAATAGTGTTGAGATGGGTCTGGAGGCCCTACTTTCCATTGGGCTGCTATTGGAGGTTAACAGTTCCACTTGAAATAATGGTGCATCTGTTGAGTTGTTCCGGTGGAATGCAGTTCATGGAATCTCTTGTGCACCTGTTCTATTCTTTGGGGTAAACAGACAGCCAGTCAAGGAATTGGTTCTCGTTTTTGTCTGCCTCTAAATGGTTAAATCCTGGTTTAGTCTCGTCTTAAATAAGGTATTCTCATAGCCTGCAACGTCTAATTAAAACATCACCTTTAATGTCCCTTCACACCAGTTCCTTAGCCAGTTCCTTCAGCTGTCTTCTTTTTTTCTGCGTGCATATACACACAAGTCCTTAGCATGAATAAACAGACTTTGTGTGCCATTATATCAAGTGCATTTACTTTTTAAGGTTTTTTTTTTTTTTTTTCAAAGTGAAAAGTGTTTTTAGGAAGAGACTTGGCTTCATGTATTAAATGAGAACACCATACATAAAAAGCATCGCTTCATTCAGTCTTTTGTATTGTTCAAAATGCTGGACTTTTAGAAAACATTTAGTCTCATATTCAATAATAACTGTGTAATTCGCTTCTTTGTGTGTGTGTGTGCACTGATAACTTCTTCTTGAAAATGTCTAATTCATTTTTTACCACTACAAATTTGTTCTTAACCCTACTGTAATTTTAATGATTTTTTGAGCATTCTAAATAAGTGCCTCAGATGTTTAAGTTTAGGCATTTGTATAAATAATACCCAAGCCACCTACATACAAGGGGTTTCTACAACCTTTCCTGTTCAGACTTTCTTTACAAAGTCGAGTTTTCTTACTCTTTAGTTGTACAAGATAAAACATATTTAAGGGGAAATATCTATGTATAAAATTTATGTCAGGTTTATTTATTTATTTTTTGTTTTGGTTTAGTTTTATGAGTTCCCAGTTCCATACTTAC
>NC_056575.1:790886-792937 GCF_018340385.1 Cyprinus carpio
ATCAGATTCAACTTATACTTATCCTTACTTACATCAGATTCAAGTGGTTGTTCTGTTCCTGTGTCTTGATCTCTCTCCTGAGTGATTGCTAATGTGAGTTACTGTTAATAAAATGTTTACTGCTTCAACTAGACTTAGACTTATCCTTGGTGCAACCACTGTGACAACTGAATCTTAAAATCGGCATGAAACAAAAGATGCTCTTTTCTTCTTTATTGTGACATATGTGACCCCGCCTGTGAAAACCAAGCTAAAGTTGCATAATCTATAAGATAAAGTAGTTTGATTTCTATTCAGAAACTTTTCTACCATTAGAAAAAGTGCAAACACACCTTAAAACCAATCCACATGAGTGGCAGTCAGATCAGTGCCTTTAGCTGGGTTTGGATTTCTGTAGGAATTTTTTTGTGGCATCACCAGATTTCAAGAACAGCTTATTTGTTTTGTAAGTCAACATTCTGCCACAATAACTGAAAAAGAAAAATAGCCAAAAAAAAGGCCCAACTTTCGGTGTTGTGCGGCGCCAAATCAAGGGTAAAAGGCCCTCCACCACCCCCGTCACCCCGAATAAACTTTTAGTCCGAACAATGACGTTTTTAATGAGCAATCAAATAACCCGCGTAGAGTGAGAGCCGCAGGTGTTATGCAGCAAGTCTGTCAGCAGGAGGGCCAAGCACTTTCAAAGGGTCAGGAAAGAGGCAAAAAAAACGGCGTTTGCAAGACGAGCCCTCTGCTCGACCGAATTTCTCAGAGGGTGTGCTCTGCAAAGGGTACCGTCACTTCAAAGTTGTTGTTATCACTAAAATCAAGGCACCCGAAATCCAGCAGAGTGTCAGAAAGAGATACGGCGACAAGGGGACAAACGCTCACACATCAGCAGCGAAAAGAAACAGACGTAGCGTCCCCAGTCCTAGGACACCTCACGTCCATCTGGGGTGACCTTCTTAGAAAAAAGGCAAAAGTTTGCCAAAGACAGGACCCAAAGCTAAGGTATTACTAACAGGATATGGAATTCATCGCATTGGATGATTTCACCGTCGATCTCGGGGTTAGAGGGTTGTTGGATTTCGAGGCTTTAGGTAGACCATATCTGGAGCCCCGTTACGTCAATCCCTCCAGGAGACGGGCATGTGTTGACCACTTGGCGTAGCGAGCGATCTAAAGGTGAAGTGCGTAGTCAGTGCCAACGCAAATGAAATATGGCTTATAACCATGGAAAGATAGCAAGTTCTGAAAGGGCATACGGTGTCTGGCAAACACAATTCAACTGACGGTCAACGCACGGGATTGTTGAGTCAGCGCAGTATATTAGCAGATGTGATAGCTGATAATAGGCAAGGAAAATTTTTGGCCATTTTTAGAACATTGCGTCACCGCTTTCCTAGGTGCGCCTACAATCTATCCAAAGAAACAGTCGGCAATGCCCCCAAAAACGTTTCCAACAAGGTTGTGAGCCAAAGGTGAGAAATCAGTACATATTATAAAATGCTGGGAAAGCCTTTGTGACGCAAAAAAGCGCAGTCTTTCTTGGCTACATACACTAGCAGATCATGACCTGCCCGCCGACATTTTCACCGCATACCAGAGTGGGTGTTAATCGATGAACTGTTCTCCTCTCTTCGCCCCCTCTTGAGCAGATAACAAAAGAGGATAAGCTCATCATGATGCATTCTGTGGCAGAAGTCATACCATTGAACTTGCAGCACTTAAAGACGTCTTTTTTAAAACAAAGAGGCTTGAAACAGACAACGTGGAGTTGAAAACAACTCAAAAGTGCGATTCTTTAGAAGACCTGTGCAGGCATCGATTTAGTCAGGTGGACTCAGAACCCCTTGTACTGCCATCGCGACTCTGTGCTTGATCCACGATATAAAGATCATTAATTGGATTGTGGGGGACAAAAAGTGCGCACACGGGAGAGAGGGGGAGAAGGAAATGATCCGGCCGAGTTGGATTTGGGAAAGCCGCTAGGTGATGGAGACGGTCAGGTGATGCACCAGCGCAGGAGATGAAAACAGCGCAGAGAGTAAACGGGCTCGTACTACAGATGA
>NC_056575.1:793937-795759 GCF_018340385.1 Cyprinus carpio
TAGAATCGGTGGGTGGGGCTAAACAGGCAGTGCTTTAGAATCGGTGGGCGGGGTTAAACAGGCAGTGCTGTAGAATCGGTGGGCGGGGCTAAACAGACAGTGCTGTGGAGGCGGGGTTTAGCCACACTATTACATCATAAAGTGGCAAATTACACAAGCGTGTCATTTTGTCAGATTGGCTTCAATATAAGCTGTTTTTAGACTAACGAGAAAGTTTTGGGTTCTGAAACTTGCAGGATGTTTTTGTAGTACAATGATCTTTTATGTCTAAAAATCTTGATATCTCAGTTCATGACCCCTTTACTGTATTATAATCTTGAACTGCTTTGTAGTGTAAAGTTGTATTGTTATCCTTGTTCTTATTTACATATAGCTGTTAATGAATCGGAAATCTCACACATTAACAGAAAATTGTTTACTTTTGCGTTGAAAAATAAGGTGGATAGAGTTTCATACGGTTTTTAAAACTGTTTTGCAGACACGGGACGCTCGCTGCAGCTCAACAGCAGCTGATCCGAGACCGATGAAATGGTTACAGGCTCAGGTTAGTATTGTTTACCATTTCATCGACGTTCATGTGGAATGATCGTACATGCACTTGAAATATGATTTCACGGTCATCGCTGGTCCAGCTGGATGAACGCGGCATCCAGAAAAAGCCCTCTATCAGGAACAAGGCGGCGCAGGTTTTGGCCTGACGCTTGTGATGGAGTATCTGACGCTTTTGGCCTCAAGTTCTTCTTTCGACATCCTCAGTCTGGTGGACTGAATTTGAAACGCAGGACATTTACCTGCGCACGCTGATGGCTATCGACGCCGAAGTGGTTGATCGGCGACATCCTGCACAGCCCTGAGGTAAAAACCGGCCCAACTCGAGGAGAACTCTGCGTCTTCGTCTCGCTGTGCCATTAAAGCCGCGCTCTCTCACTCTCTGTCCCATCTCAGGAGACACGTGAGAGACACGCAGATCAGCATCTGCGCAGTGCGCATCCCGGGCGCCGGTCGAGTCCTGGTTCCAGATCCTTCAGACGCACTGTAGCACACCCATTACGAGCTGACTCCCGCCAGGTGTTCTGAAGGTGGTGTGCGCCAGACACGGTTCTGATCGACTCCTCAACCTCATCGCGCTAAACGACAGGTCGTAGAGCAGCTCTGAATGAAGGTAGGCGGGGATGTGACTTCGCTAATATACCATCAGACTGACTCTTCCTTGAGCCTCCCGTCTGTTTATGTGACCGCTGTGTGTGTGTGTAGGTTTGTGAATCTGCTGCTCAGTCACATGTCCATGGAGGAGCTGCGTGAGGAGGCGTGCGATTGTCTGTTTGAGATCGTCAATAAAGGCATGGAACCCGTTGACAAAACCAAGCTGGTGGAGTCTCTGTGTCAGGTGCTGCAGTCCGCGGGGTTCTTCAATATCGAGCAGGTGTGTGAATACACTATTGTTCTGTTATTGTTCTATTGATCTTGTCAAAAAAACCCTTTGGGGAACTTGTTTTATTCTGTTGATACTTTTAAAAAGGGATGTAACCAAGTAAATCCGGATTTAGTTTTAAGGTTTTTAGAAAAAATGAAACTTAAACTTAATTTAAGTTTTACTTTTGTATAACTAAACCTGGTTTTCACCATGAATATAGGCATGGCGTTAAAAAAAAAAACTTCAGTTGTTCGAAAACAATGGGAATGTGGCCTATAAATATTTATTTGTGTGTGTGTGTAAAAGCTATATATATAGATAGATAGATACATATATATATAGATAGATAGATAGATAGGTATATATATATATATACATACATACATACATACATATAATTTTTTTTTT
>NC_056575.1:796349-815517 GCF_018340385.1 Cyprinus carpio
CAGAAGTGAAATAATTTCAAAAAATGAAAGTATAAAAAAGTTATTGAAGTTTAAATTTACTGTAAAGAAAATGTACTGTACTATTTTTATTATATTTTATATAAGATAAATATTTTATAAAATGTTTTAATCCAAAATTGCTATAAAATTAAAGCCACATGTCTAAATAAGTTGTGTTTCAAATTTTAAGTTGATATAAAAAAAATGTAGGTTCCTATGCAGTTTTGTTTAGCCGTTATACCACAAACAGCCACCGGGTGCCATTCAAACTCCATTGAAATTTTTTTTATGCATTTTTCTGTCATAAATGTAACAATTTCTCTCTCAATATTATGTCTATGACAAAATAACCACCAAATATGAAATCTTGAGACTCAGACCTTTCCAGCGATATGTATTTTGTCAAGATTATGAAAAGTTTTGATTCTAAAAGACCGTAATATATTTGGAATATGACACCTCCCACTAAGGGGGAGGAGCACGCTAAAAGATTTTAAAGTACGATTTCCATGGTAAAGCAGTGTCCGATTTCAAAATGGTTTTCACAGGATGAATTTGGAGGTTTTAAGCTTTCAAATGATATATATTTTATGAAGATTTTTTGTGACAAAGGTCAGAACTCACTGTTACATGACGCCTTCAGTAGCACTAATCAATATAATTAACTATTATTATTATAAAATAAGAAATATATAGAAATATATTGAAATTTGTATCCAATTCATGCTGTAAAATAACAAAGTCGTATTAACTAAAAGAATTATTTTGTAGTACACAACTGTAAAAACCCATATTAATCATATACCTTAATTTAAAATCATTTTAGACAAAAAAACAATCACATATTTAAACCATCTAGCTTGTTTATTTTGGCAGGTAGCCAGTAGTGTGCTCTTCTCTTTGCGTAACCATATATTTGTTATTGATTGTCTAAAGGTGCAGATTAATCAGTCCGAGCACAGATTCTCTCGTCGTTGGTCTTCTCGTGTGTCACGGGTCCACCTAGGTAGTAGGGATGTGGAGTTCCTGGCTCAGTTCCTCTCTCGGTTGGTAACCCGGGATGGTGTCAGTCTTCTGGTGCTGAGCGGGACTACGACTCAGTAAGACGGGTCGATTGCGAAGGTCTTCGGCGGACAACGGCTGCGTGCGTCGTTGGAGGGGCAGGTTCCCCTGATGCTGTCTAGGGCTGCTACATTGCATGAAGATGCTGATATTTCAGCAAGCAGTGCGGGCTTCATGTTACGACTACCTGCATGGTTCCTCAAACAGGTACACCCGCTAAACCCTCACTGGTGGAGGCTGAGAGATGCACTCTAACCTGATGACTCCCGTCTGAAGTTTGTGTGTGTGTGTTTTTTCAGCTTCCAGTCTCTCAGTGAGCAGGCAGAAGAGCAACGTGGAGGTACGATCAGCATCACACAGCTCATGGGCCTCATATCTGTTCATTAGTGCTGTAGTTTAATGCTCGTTGGTTTCTTGCTAACAGTGCGATCATGCCTGGCCTGTGATGAACAAAATCAAGTACGATGACGTGGTATAACTTTGAGAATGAGAGTCAGTGTGGAAAGTGTGGTCTGTGTTTGTTGTGACGACAAAGTGTTTACAGGTGTAATTATATAAGAGTAGTTGTATCGTTCACGATATAAGATATGGATGCCTAATTTGGGGGGGAAATGAAATTGTAGAATTAAATACACGTATTATAATATAAAATCAATTGTATAACAGTAATAGTTACAAAGAAATAGAATTATCAATAAATAAAAACCTTTTCAATTTGCTAAATAAGAACAAAAAGATGTTTTTAAAAAACAATTGTAATATTTAATTGTTAAAATGCAATCAAGCAGTTTTGAAAATAATAAAAAACAACCATTTATTTTAATTTATAGTTTATATATAAACCAGTTTATTATAGCGTCCTAAAAATCTTAAAACATTTTTTTTTTTTTTAAAGAGTCTTTCTTTGACTACAAACATTTTAATTAATCCTGCTTTTAATTAAACCTTAGAAAATGTTTTTAATCATAAATTACATTCATGGACAAAAGGTTTCGTCTAATAAAATGTTTAATAATTATTTTTATTTATTTTGTTTGTGAAAAAAAAAATTAAATTATAGTATGCAATTCATTTAACTGTTACTGCTATTTTAAATCTTGTCACTTTGCAATGAATATAAACTTTGATGCCGATATGGGACAAAAAAAAATCTTTTGATTTATTGAAATAAAAGTCAACAAATAAGTATTTTGACAGAATTTGTTGTTTGTTATTGTGGTCTTTTGTTAATACGAACATATGGGAAGATTGACGGGCTTGTTGTTGTGTGTTCCCAATTCACATTAAAGCGACTTCTGAAACACGCAGCCCATATATTTAACCCTTATGCGTTGTTGGGGACAATCCACTACACTATAAAGTAAAATTCTTATTCTTATCCACAACACAACCTTCCCTTCATCAAATCAAATGAATTTTGGTGACAAATCTCAAAATATTTTTTACACATTATTTTTTGGGAAAATGCTTTGAAAAATTAAAAAAAACCTTCAAAATTACACTCTCGGGCAAATTCACTACCCTTTCGTTATGTTTATCGTGGATGAAAACATCCACTAATTAAACTGCTTTTTAAAAATGTATCAGATAAATATTTTTTTCTACTTTTTTGCATAAATCTATTAATCAACCTCAGTCCTCATCATAACTACCAAATGTTTAAAAAAATGGTCCCAATGTCCCCAACTAGTGATCAACTGTAAAAAACAGGAAATCACCACCAACAAATCAAGAAATGCATGATTTTATAGTGGCAGATGGCTTTTGCAATCAAAAAAATGTTGTTATATGGAAGTCATATGGGGCAAAAACAGCCACCGAAACACATTAAATGAGGGAAGAAAAAAAATAAAATCTAATTGCTGCACAAAAACTAAAAATGCATCAAAGCCAATGTTTGTTTACTAATCTTTGACATGCCCAAGACTGTGATAAAAGGTAAAAAAAAATATCCAGCCACAAATTACTTTTATATTGAAAATAAAGTCATTGTTGTTTGTTTTTTTTTTTTTCCCAAATCAGTGGCATCATTTATGAACTTGGCAATTAAAGAGTTAAAATCTGGATTTTTTTAAACATTTGGTAGTAGTTTTGATCAGGGACTGAGGTGATTAATAGATTTATGGCAAAAAAAAAAATTGAAAAAAAAAAGAAAGGGTAGTGAAACTTTGAACAATGCAGCACAATGGTTAATTAAATTGCATCCTTTTGCGATTTCGGTTTTTAATTATGATTATCGATCACGCTGCATCCCTAATCTAAAATACAGTCTGTTTGTTTCGTCTCAGCAGGCGAGGATAGAGGCCATGTTTGGTTCGAATACAGGAAGCTACGTTAAGATGTTGCTGGACCGACTGGCTCAAGTCTCTCCTGAGCTTCTGCTGGAAGCCGTGCACAGAGTCTTCAACGCCACCATGCAGTAAGACACAGACCTGCAGTGTTTTCCTTGTTCTTGTGAGATGAGAGTTTGATAGACACGCTCTAGTGTTCGGCACTCGTTAACTCCACGAACCTGCGGAACAGGTTGTTCAGATGTCTTCACGCTTGAAACATCTCAACTCATAGTACACATATTTAACCAAGTCATAAACGTTTGAAAGCCCATGTAATTGCATGAGTCCGCGGTTACCATTATGATTTCTGTGTGTGTGTGTGGTTGCAGGAACTGGGCAGACGGTGCAGTTCATGGAGGAGTGGAGGTGGCCATGCAGGCTGCTGTATATGCTGGGAAGGGTGAAGCTCTTTCCTGCGTCTCCGGAGCGCATTCTCTGGAACACCAAAAGACGAACCAGCACGCTGCAGAGGTCCCTGATGAGAGACGGTGGAGACTGACATTCATCAACTTCTCTGAATGAAACAACAACGATTAACCAGGCTAGGCGCATTCACCACAGCTTTGAGAAAACTACTGTTAAATACACTGGGAAACTCAAAGAGCTTCTTGACAAACCGCCAAATAAAGCTCGGTTTAACATGTCGCTGTTGGATACTAAAATGTACTTCTCAAAGCAATAATATAACATTTGACAATCTGGAATCTGAGTGTGCAAAAAAATCTAAATATTGAGAAAATCCAGAAGAAGAAGTTCTTCGCAATGCATATTACTAATCAAAAATTACGTTTTGATATATTTATGGTAGGAAATTTACTAATATCTTCATGAAACCATGATCTTTAATTAATATCCTAATGGATTTTTGGCCATAAAATACCCAAATACATAATTTTAACCCATACATGTAAATTTTAGCTGGTGCTATAAATATACCTGTGCTAACTTAATGACTGCTTCTGGGCTGCGGGGACCATTTGACAAAAAACTATAAAAGTGCAATGTTTTGTTGTAAATTAATTACATTTTTAATTTGATTTCATTTCAAAAGACTGATTAAATTTTGTATAAATTAATTTCATTACATGATACGTTTGGATTAAATCATAAAGCACAAAAATGAACTGGAAACCCAGAATTTAAGGGAAAAATAAAATTGATTTAATTATGTCCTAAATTAAAAGGCGGGTACTCTGTCGAGTTGAGAAGTTTTTTACATTCATTTTCAAGTCTAACAAACATGAAAAGCATTTGCTTCTCCATTTTAACAAAACTACATAATCATCATATAGAGATCAATATCATATTATATGGAAAGTAAATCACGTCAGTATTATTGGCCATATCGCCCAGCTCTAGACTGAATATGAATCAGTGTAGGCACAAAGTAACCTGTTCATCATGATGTGTGTGTGTGTGTGTGTGTGTGTAGCTGATCTCCTGCGGTGTGAGCGAGTATCAGCATTCCGAGTTCTTCGAGTGAGTTTCTTTCGAGAGACCGGTCGTCCGTTTATGATAAATTTTTTTCTTTCCTGGTCGAGCCGCAGCACATTCCCAGTGTCTTGGTGAGTGTTTGAAGCCTGTGAGAATGATGCTGTCAGGTTTAGTTGAACCCGTAAAAGCTGAGTTTTGAGAGATTTCGTGTGTTTGGTTTAGATGGCGTTTTTAGATCATCGTGGTCTGAGGCACAGCAGCAGTCGAAGGTGCGCAGCCGAGTGGCTTACCTGTTCTCACGCTTCATCAAAACCCTGCAGTGAGTTACTCTACACACACACACACACACACTCGGTGAAAGGGTCCTTTTATCATATTTGCAATTAATCCTCACTTATTTTTATGTAATTTATTTTTATTTAATTTTTTTTTACAGGGCTGTCAATCTGTAAATAATCACAAGTAATAAATACAAATTAAAATTACAAATATAATATGTAATCATAAATAAACTCCAAATTAATTAACTAAAAAACAAAGATGGTCTATTTTTAATAAGTACTATGAATGAATACTAATGCCTCTTAAAATTATTATTATTATTATTTTTTTTTTTTTTTCAGTTTTTCAAACACTGCAATAGACTTAATTCAATTCTGAGAACGAGTAATTATATCCATTCAACATTACAGTACAATTGAAAGCCTAATTTTTAGTGTTTATTAGACTGAAACTGCAGTAGACTTAATTCAAGGTCATTTTTTTATGATATATTTTTTATTTCGATTTTTTTTCTATTTTTTTGTTCTGGCCGTGGTTAATAAATGAATATAAGGTAATATTAGGGTATATTAAATATAGACACACACGAATATAATTCTATAATATATATATATATATATATATAAATATATATATATATTATATATAATAATAATAGGTAATAATACTAGTAAAAAAATAATAGACCAAGCATTACGCATTCCGAATGTTGTTGGGATTTGCTTTTGTTCCTCTTTTGTAATTCACTTTAGATAGTCTAAATATAAATGTAAATAAAATAATTACTGAATTTCCACGTTCGTTCATCTCTAGTAAATGTTACATTTATGCATTATATTAACCGACAACTTTTAGAGTTCATTCAAATAAACGCTCTCTTCTTGTGTTTAATTTGTTCAGTAAACACATGCAGAACGCATTCATCGATGGACATACTGAGCACAGAAAGTACAGGTACCTGGTTAGAGCTCGCTGGCCGATCACGGTTACTCCGGTGAACAGCTCATAAAAACTCACATATGAGCAGCGTGTAAATCCGCTCTAGACGTCTGCATGGAATCGCTTTGTCCGCTACCGAGCATCATTCAGTCATGTGTCACAGGTAAAAGAGAGGACGTGGTCTTTCCGGCTTGCCGGCTGAGCCAAAGCGATGAATCAGCTGTTCATGTTTGAGCCGGCCGGCGTGCTGATCGTGAACGGAAGAGTCCGGACCGAGCGCAAGCAGGACTCTGATGCGCAGCTCCTGACACGGCCGCTGATGGAGGCGTTTCGCCATGCTGCCTCGCAAAACTGCCGCAGGAAGGCCCGGAGGCGAGGAGAGACAGGCGGTGGCTGGCCGATTGTCTTATCCACGCGGGTGGGATTCGCCAGGTAAACACAACACTCACAGCCTGACGATTAGGTAGATGTTGTGCTGAACTGACTTGAATCAAACTTATATAGCGGCAAGACACTATAATGTAAGTAGTTCATTTTCATTAATTATTTTTTTTTTAATTTTTTTTCAATTGAGTAATCGCAGTGCATTGAAATAGTTGTAGTTATATAGTTTATATATTTTATTATGCAAATGCAAAATCAATTAATGCACTAATTTTGAATATATTTCCAGAAGTACAGAATACATACAGAATTATGAACACTGGATAAATCCAGGTTCAGATTTTTTTTATTTTGTTGACATTGGAAAAAAATTTTTTTTTTTTTTTTTTTAACATTGGTTTCTGTAAAAATGTGCCTTTTATTTTAATCACTCCATAAATTAGAAAAACCTTCAGAATATAGATGGGAATAAAACTGTAAAGTTTGTAAACATATTTATGTATTGTTTCTGAACATCTACAGATGTAAATAGATGAAGTGCAATAGAATAAACACTTAACTGTGCATTTTATATGTTTTCTTTCCATTGGTCTGAATGTTATAGATGCAAAAATGACCAAAATCTTAAAATTGACCAGTGCTTGAAACAGGGTTATTATAGTTAAATAGTATAAAATAAATATTGAATGATGTAAAATATAAAAAATATAAAATACAAATATATATATATATATATCTATCAATATATATATAATCTATATATATATATATATATATATATATATATATATATAGATATATATTATTATTTTTTTTTTTATTTATTTTTTTTTTTTTTTTCAGCTAATTTCCAAGGCAACATTTCTTGATTTTACTTGATTTATCAAAAGAACTAAAATCTGAAACTGGATTTATTTATTTTTTTTTTTTAATAAAATGCTACATAGACATTTGAAAATAGCAAAAACACAATAAAAAGAAAAAGAAAACTTTGACTAAATTTAACATAACCAGAAAATATAAACCTAAAATAAAAATGGTATCTTGCCTGCTGTCCGCTCACAAATCATGACAACAAATCAACTACATGAGTGCAACTTATAAAATCTTGACCAAATAAAGAGCCTGTTGAGAGCCTGTTTCTTCCGTTCTTCCCCAGTCCCACACACTAACCACTAACACGTTCAGTAACAAGCAGACGGTGAAGCAGTGCGGCTGCTCTGAAGTGTATCTGGACTGTCTGCAGACCTTACCGGTTGTGGGGGGGCCGGCGCTCAGCTGTCCCGTCCAGGCGAGGGCCCCTGCGCAGCGCCGTGCGCATCCTTCCTCCACCGCATGATCATCTGTCTGGAGGAGGAGGTGCTGCCCTTCATTCAGCCCGCGTCGCAGCACATGCTGAAGGACTGCGAGCCCAAAGACCTGCAGGAGTTCATCCCCCTCGTCAGTCAGATCACCGCCAAGTTTAAGGTTAGTTTAATCTGAGTGAAACCAGACCGTTTATAGGCTCAGGTAAACACGCATTTGGTAACACAACAACTGTAATGCAAAGTGTGTATTTTTTTATTTTCCCCTGCCATGTCCTGTACCTGATATACACTACAGACCAAAAGTTTGGAAACATTACTATTTTTAATGTTTTTGAAAGAAGTTTCTTCTGCTCATCAAGCCTGCATTTATTTGATCAAAAATACAGAAAAAACAGTAATATTGTGATATATTATTACAATTTAAAATAATTGTTTTTAAATGTGATTATACTTTTAAATTATCATTTATTTCTGTGATGCAAAGCTGAATTTTTAGGATCATTACACATGATCCTTTAGAAATCATTCTAATATGATGCTTCATTATCAAAGTTGGAAACAGTTCTGCTGCTTAATATTTTTTCAGAACATGTGATACTTTTTAGGAACTTTGATGAATAAAAAGTAAAAAAAAAAAAAAAAAAGAAGAAGCTATGTTTTTTAAAAATATCAATATTTTGTAATAACAATATACACTACTGGTCAGTAATTTGGGGTCAGTAATTTTTTTTTCTTCTTTTTTTTTAAAATAAAATTCAATACTTTTATTCAGCAATGGATGTGTTACATTGATAAAAAAAAGTGATAGTAAATAAAAATATATTATTAGAATATATATTTTAGAATTTTTTTTTATTTTTGAATAAATGCAGTTCTTTTTAACCCTTTTATTCATCAAATATATTAGACAGCAGAAACTGTTTCCAACACTCATAATAAATCAGAATATTAGAATGATTTCTAAATGATCATGTGATAGACTGGATGTTACATGTGACACTGAAGGCTGGAGTAATGATGCTGAAAATTCAGCTTTGCATCACAGGAATAAAATTATTTTTTAAAAGTATTCAAATAGAAAACTATTATTTTAAAGTTGTAATAATATTTCACAATATTACTGTTGTTTTTCAGTATTTTTTGATCAAATAAATGCAGCTTGATGAGGCAGACGAAACTTCTTTCAAAAACATTAAAAATAGTAATGTTTCCAAACTTTTGGTCTGTACTGTATATCCAAAATAATCCATATTGAACCGAATCGGAATCGAATCACAAGCTTGTGAAGGACAATCAAGTTTAATCGTGAAATTTGTCAAAACCCAGCCCTAGTATTTTTGTCGTTTTTATTTTTTGTTTTGCATTATATGCATTTTATTATAGAATTTGATTTATTGTGAACAATAATAATGTATTATTATTATTGTTGTTGTTGTTAATTTTGACTCAATTGTACAGCCCTACAAATTAGTAGCAAAGCTGGATTTTTTTTCAGTCTGAATTTTTTTTTTTTTCCCAAATTGTGCAGCCTGTGTTAGTGCTACAGGATGGTTTGCATTTATGAATTCATAATACACTCCTCTTAATGAAATATAATTCATATATTGACAGTAGTACGAATAATAATAATAATAATTCATATGGACTCTCCATCTCTCCCAGAACCAGGTGTCTCCTTTCCTCCAGGAGATCTTCATGCCTCTCGTGATGGCTATATTCGAGGTGTTGTCTCGTCCAGCGGAGGAGAACGATCAGACGGCTGCGTTAGAGAAGCAGATGTTGAGAAGAAGCTACTTCAGTTTCATTCAGACCATCGTCCAGCAGCGGCATGAACGAGGTCATGGCCCAGTCAGGGTGAGCGCTGTCCCGATCAGAAACACAACACACCATCTGTGTCTGAAAACCTGAACTGAACTTCATGCTCTGTTCGGCAGGAGCCTGAGAACATCGAGCGTGTGCCTGTTCACCATCATCCAGGGAGCGGTGGATTTCCCAGACCCCATCGCCCAGAAAACCTGCTTCATTATCCTCTCAAGACTGGTGGAGCTCTGGGGTACGAGAACACTTCTAGACTCCCGATACGGGTTATCATCATTAACTAAAACTATTTAAAAATATCTCTGTCCATTCAAATAAAGCTGAAATTAAATGCAATATCATTTTAAGTGAAAACCTAATCCAAACAAAAATGAGAAAAATTGCTTTGGCTACTTACTGAAACTTAAGCTGAAGTAAAATTACTAACTGGAATTAAAAATTACAAATTAAAAACTAAACTTAAAAGTTAATTCAAAACATTAATAAAACTATATAGTTATATAAAGCCTACTAAAAATAACACTGCTCACTTAATTATCTATCTCTTCTGGACTTTTACATAAGGATTAGTCTTAAAAAATTAAAATAAAGCTGCAAAAAATTATAAATATTAAGATAAAGTGTCAAACTACAACTGAACAAGCTAACTGAATAATGACTAACTGGTTTCAAACTTAACGAATAATTGCCCTTATGGCTATAGATATAATGGTCAAACATTAATTTTTTTAAGTAACCTATATTCAATCTACAAATGAATTAATAATTACACACACATACCCACATAAAACTGAAAAAGTTTAATGTAGAAACCCTTTCAAAAAAAGTATTATAAAACATAATAATAAATAATACTAAAAAATTAACCGCTTTCGCGGTTAACATCCTTATGCTTCATGGCAGAAATCTAGCTTTTCCATATGGAGTTTGTGTAGCTAATATAACTTACAGTACAATTTAAGCATTGTGAAATATGCAAAATAATTGTAAGTAAACCTAATCTAAAACAAAAGCTGAAAATTGCTTTAGCTACTTAAAATTTACTCTGGTGTAAAAATTCAACTGGAATATATAATAGTACAGACACTAAATATAGTAATACCCTAAACCTGTCAAACAAAATACTTCATATATAAAACTATACTAACATTAACGAATTCTGAATAACACACAAGCTGGGCTTATGACCCATTTTACGGCTTCTCCTTTTACCCCATGGTCAAGGGTTTGCAACTGGATTAAAAAATTAAACAATAAAGACTGAAGCTAAAAATAATCTATCAAATATTAACTAAACGGCAGCTAACTCAACTTAAATTACTTCCGGTATAATCTCTCTAATAGAAAGCACCATTAACGCTTTAACATGCGCTACACACAGGTAATCATGGCCAATGTGAATCTAGACCTTTCTAATATGGTTGAATTAACATATAAATCCGACTCATTACTCTAATTATTTTGCGTTAATGCAACTAATAACTAGCAATTATAATTTTAACGTTGAAACATTCATATCTAAACAAAACCCAAATGCAGACTAATAAATTCGCCTTTAGGTACTACTGAACTTCAACACTGAAGCTACCATTACCTAACACGTTGACCTAAAACTTTAAAAAAACTTACCAGATTAAACACAAATTAAAAATTTTTCAATCCCCCCACATCTCAAATTAACAAGTTCAATTCAATAAAACGCGATTCACATAAACATACCCTATAAGCTCAGTATTACCTACATATTCCCACATATACCCTAAACACCAAACACGGCTTTTACCTGTTACCGCTTCTGGACGTTTACATAAGGGTTGTTATACAAAATAAATAAAGCTGAACCACAAAAACTAATTATCTTGATAAAGTGAACTAACTACGAGCAGGCACCTAAATGAAAGACGCGCTAAATTACTTACGTATAAAATTAATATATACGGTACTAACTATTTAAGACTGTCTAATAGCAAATGATAACCAATATTTTTAGTTGAAACCTAAATACAACATCGCTGCAGCTACACTTAAATTAAATTTCTTACCGGTATCAAACCTTAAGATATCAATGTAAATATAACTTTAAAATATACTAATCAACAAATTTTTTTGTAATTTAACTAAAAACTAGGTATAATAATCCTTTGGTATTGAAACATAAAATGCAATCTAATTATTAAGTGAAACTTAATCTGAACTAAAATTGAGGCGAAAATTGCTTAGTAATTACTGAAACTATAACGAACCGGTAAAATTACCTAAACTGGAATTAAAAATACAAATATACAAACGTTAAAAAAAAAAACTCAACTTAAAAGTTAATTCAACCAACATTAAATAAAAACTATAATAGTATATAACTAGCTATACTAAAAAAAACCTGCTTTTAGCACTGTTACGCTTGCTTCTTTAAATCTAGGGCAGTTGTTATTTAAAAATTAAACATCAAAGTGATCAAAAAAATAAATATTAGTGATAAAGTCGAACTCTAAACGGGGCAAGTAACTGAAATAAATACTTACCGCGGTTTATATAAAACGTAATATAAGAATTAAAAAAATAAATATATAATAGAAAATGACAAACAAATATTTTTAGTTAAACCTAAATAATAATCTGAAAATAAAAGCAGAATTATTAAAAAATTACAATGAAAATGGATAAAAAAAGTCAAAAAAACTAGAAAGCTAATTCAAACTAGTAATCATAAACAATACCAAAATATAACTAATAATTAGAATTAACAGCTTTTTAGAATGTTATGCTCCAGGATGAAACGACAGAATCTAGACTGTTAATATGGGTTTGTACTTAAGTAAAACTTATAAATTTTGTTAATTGAAAAAACGTTGAATACTAAAATCCCCAGTGAACAAAAGTTGCTTTCACAACCAAGTAAAAATCTAAATGGAATAAAAAAACTAAAACTTTAAATGACTTACATAAGTTCAAATTTAATAAAAATAAAGTAGTTTTATAAAACTAAAAAGTAAAAGTAACACTATTTCTAAACATGTTCTCTCTCTCAGCAGTGACAAACCCGAAAGACGGGGGTTTCGTGGGCTTCCGCGACTTTCACTATAAGACTAGGGCCCCCAGCATGCTTGCATGGCCCCTCGGAAATCTCACCTTGTTGACATTCAGATGCCCAAGCACTGTTCGGCGGACCGTCCCAGTCCCAGCTCTTAAACAGAGCCCGGCTTATTGTTCATCTAAGGTCCGACCCGTTGGGTTGGTAAATGGTTTGTCGTTCTGTTTTCCAGACGCTGTCCGAGGGTTGTCCGCTGAACTCTGCCCATGATTCAGCATCAAGAGACTGGAGGTGCGGAGCCGATGTGCGGCTACCTCAAACGTAGATTTAGGTCTCATCTAGACCACGAACATCAGTTTACTTGCACCCTTAGGGATGAGTGTCGAAGTCAATGCATATGACCGCGGGCATGTCTTTGACTGTGCTGTTGCTCATACAGGGCGCGGAGTAAGTGTATTCAGTTTCTTCAGGAGATTATACTGACGGTGTCGCTGCAGCGTCATTTTTTTCTCTGCTGAAATCACGCAGGTAACGTGTACCTCGCTTATCCCTCACAGATTCAAGGCAATCGAGTTTCATCTTAAACACTGTCAACCCAATAAAAGTTCAGTTTAACTTCAGGAAACTGTGACCATTACTACGGGATTAAATGGGTTAGCACGCTCTTGTCCAGAGTAATCATGATCATAATACAAGTTAACTTTATTGTATGCAGGATATCACACTTTTACTTACGTTTTCATCTAAACAGTAAAACTTATCAAAAATAAAAGAAATTTCCATTTTAATTTTGCTTAAACGTATTTGAAAATTTTATGCCGTTCATGTGATTGCCAACGCCATTTTTGATAACTGCATTTTAATACACGCTCATTCAAAAATAATAATCATAATCGAAACACCAGAATTTCTGAAATCAATAAAAGTTTTCATAGGTCATTATTACTGTAAGAAATTGTTAAATAAATATTTAATAACGTTATAAAATGGAAGTTGACTTCAATTGATTCGGCATGGCTTTTGTATGAAACTATGATTATAATCCTCAACGGGCACTTAGGAAACTAATAAAATAATGACTCGATGAATAGAATAAAACCGAGTTGGTCCTCGGACACCAAAACACTTATTTTTTTTTTTCTAACGGTTTCATTTTAAGTTTGACGAAATGAATGATGTATCCATTTACAATGGAGATCCTAGAAACAATATAAAATAAAAAAAAAAAAATGGGGGGGGGTTTTTTTGACATTCTACAAACAATGTTGTTAAGTAAATCAATGGCAAATGTTGAACAAAATTTAAATGCAAAATCGATATATTTGGGAGAAAATTTAGAAATGTCAGTGAGGGGCTTCTATATAGGGCCATTCTTTTGCACCTGTCCTCGTAAACGGAGTGTGATGTGACAGATTTGAAACTCGTTTTTTGGTTAAATACATTTGTGAACAATCTTTGCTACGCGGTCCCACATGTTCTGGCAACATTGTTCTCGACTTGATCCATACTATACCAACACATTTCGTACCACTCTTTCTAGATAGAAGCTGTGGAATGTGCACAGCACCGCCGTCCGCATTTTTAATTATATTTGCTTTCTCTTTTTATTGTAGTAGTGGTCTGATCTGAAATCGAGCTCGTGTTTCCTCCATAAGGGATACTAGTGTCAAGTGCTTCCAGCAAGTCCGGGAA
Organism: Cyprinus carpio; assembly: GCF_018340385.1. NCBI lineage: Eukaryota > Metazoa > Chordata > Actinopteri > Cypriniformes > Cyprinidae > Cyprinus > Cyprinus carpio. Next base: position 810,629 of record NC_056575.1, read on the forward strand.
TGTTTAAGGTCTCTGTGAAAAACTACAGGAAAACAGTTAGTTCAAGGCCCAGCTTTACTGATGGAAACGCCGCTAATCCATGTTGTCTTGGTGTGTGGTGTATATAGAGGACAGAGAGAGATTTTTAATGTGACCCTCATTTAATCCACCTTTTTATTTATTATTTCTAGTGGTATTAGCGGCGGTTCTCTCCAGCATTCGTCCAGACTCTTAAACACTGTTAACACTGTCCAGGCGGCGAAGTTTTGGGAAAGAGTCTCAAGCAGTCAAAAGACCACACATCAAAGAACGAGAGTTCTAGAGTATCGGTGTGGGTGCTAGAATTGTGTTTTTGTGTGTGCACATAAGAAGCACATCACACAAAACCTACGCATGCTGCCTGGTACAAGGAACCCCCGACGGGGAAGTCAAATGGGGATGGGACTTGTCCACGGTGGACGTTACCACGCCTTCGCCACATATTTACACAGTAAGTCGCAATTCCCCGACCTGTGCCCATCAGAGTTGTGGGAGGTCCTGGACGCCATAGGGCCGCTGCGTCCGGAGGCAGAAGTTCTGCGATTGGATGAGACGCCATTAATGGAGGACATCCGGGGTTGGGGGAAAGATGTGCGTGCGGCTTGTTACGTTCTTGACAAATGTCAAGGGGGAAGAAAGAAAGGGAAAACGCGGATTTCCAGTTGCAATTCCAACAGTTTTGTAAAATGGTTTTTTGAATATGATCTTCCCCCCCCCAATGTTACAGGAATTCCTAGAATTAATTAATTTTTTTTTTTGTGTGTGTGTTCGAGAAATGCTGGGTTTTTTCCCCCTCAAATCTCATCTTCGAATGGGGGCCGGTTATATTTACTCGCCTCATTTTTTTGTGAGGTTTCTCGCTAGCTTATTTGTACGATAACTGTCCCATGCCCACCCGCAGCGTCCCTGTTTTTAGTCCCTCCTTTTTTTTTTTTCTCCCCCGCGCACTTGGACGTTGGCTATTCAAATGGAAGTGCTCTGATGTTATCTAACGTTGTATCTAAAATGATATTTTTTTTTTTTTTTCACATTTAATTATTAAACCGCTCAATCCCTCAAGCGGTTCTCCTCTATTTTTCCATTTAACACTGCATTCCCATCAAAGCTGTTACTGTCAACGGTCCTCAGATTTGCTGTGGGCGTTAATATGCTTTTTAAAGCCTATTAAAAAATATGCCACTTTACTATGTTTACGAACTGTGACCCCACACACCCTTCTTGCAAATTCCTTGTTTGGAAGGTTTCTTTTGTGTTGCAGTTTACAACTCTGGGCCCAGCATCTCTCTTGCTTTTTTACTTCAGTCTGTTTTGTAGAAGTGAGAGTCCGTTTGCAGGCTGACAAAACGCCAAGTCTGCTGTTGGCTTGTTTCGCGCGGCCCCCCCCCCCCCCCCTGCACATGTATTATTAACCTTTTTTTTTGCAAAGCCTGGATTATCACTTCAGACAGGACCGAGGCACCAGCAAATGGTTTGGAAACTTAAAAAAAAACATCACGAATAAGTGAACAAAAACAACTGTGATGAAGCTGATGGGATTGTCTTCTTCTGTCATACCTACCCAGAAACTTTGCTTTCAGACGTCCTGTGATCCTGTTACTCAGAGATGCTGGCGCTTCCAGTACTGCTCGTTCTGTGTTATATGTCCAAAAAGAGAGAGGACACACACACTACTCACATAAGGTATACTGTACTTTGTCATTTTTTGCATATCGTTGGCCAGCCCCTCTCACATTCCCTTCGTTGCTTCTTTTAGTCATTTGTGACCAATAAAAGTATTTCCTAATTTTGCCGCCAATTTCGGAGGTGGTTTTAAGCTAGCTGCTTGTGGTGGTGTTTGAGAACATATTACAGGCCGGAAATTTCACGGCGCTGTGAGGCAATGGTCATATATACTTCCACGATCGAGTAGGGCCTGTCGTAAACATGTTCACCCTTAAACCCAACACTAATAATGCTTTCGTCACTTCACACCCTCACAAGTGCTGAATGTGGTGAGGCGCTTGAATCTTCAAGCGTTCACAGACTGGAGTCTCTGCGAGGAGGTTTCAGCCTTTAATCACAGCGATGGGTCACGAGCTTGATGGCCTTCTCTTACCGATGCTCGCTGATGGCGGCACGTGTCCACTACATCGATCCGCGTTCTTGCTTGTGGGACTCAGGAGCCTGATGTGGCGTTGATAAACATGCATTTTGATCAAGATACATTTTTTTTTGTTAATGCCTTATCAATAGATACTAGAATTTAAATTGATAAGTTTGGCAATTAAGTTAAAAAACTATTTACAAGCACGAGGTAACCTAAATATAATGGCATATAATTACTCAGTGTACTTTATTGTGATTTGTATATAAAATATAAAAAACAATGGAGCTTCAACTTTTTTGGAAACTCTCAACTGGAAATTTCTAAAAAAAAACATTAATTTGGTAAACAAGGTGAACAGAAGGGAGAAAAAAATGTGACTTTTCTTGATACAAATGATTTACATCCACAAGGTAACTTGAATGTAAAAAAGTATAATTCAATGCATTTTGGCTGGTGGATGATTATTAAAAAAAAAAAAAAAGCAAAAAAAATTGGATACTGAAATCAAGGTAAATTTTTACATATTTAAATCACAAAGCATCTTAAATATAATATCATAAAAAAATAAAAATGCAAAAAAAATAAGCTTTATTAATCAAAAAAATAAAATTAAAAAAAATAATAAAAAATGTGCACATCAGTGGAACTTCAGGTTTAACAATTTCTGAAAAAATGCAAAAATACTAGTGGAACTTCAGGTTCTACCTGATATTAAAAAAAAAACTACTTTAAATTTTTTTTTTTAAATCAACTATATAAATCTAAGCTTAACGTATTTGTGACCATTTAGTGGTAAATGAATTGCATCAAGGCAACTTAAATGTAAAAGTATAATTCAATGCATTTTATTGGAGGATGATTGTAAAAAAAAAATATAGCAAAAAAATAAATTGTTTACGCTTTTTTGGATACTTAATTGAAATCAAGGTTAATTTGTAAATATTTAAATAGCTTAAAATTATTCAATGCATTTCATTGTAGGATGACTCAAAAAATTCTAAATGTAAAAAATTAAATAAAAAATATTTGTACTGCTTCTGCTTTTTTGATGTCAAATCTTTGAATTTGTTTAAAAGAAAAAAATTGTGCACATCAGTTGAACTTCAGATTTAACAACTATTCTACTTTATTAAAAAAAAAACTACTTTTAAAAAAAAAAAAAACCCAACAATATAAATCTAAGCTTAATTCTAAGTGATACAGTTTAAAAAAAAAAAAAGACAAATTAGTGACCATTTAGTGGTAACAATTTACATTTTGTTTGTATTATTGTAGTGTGGTTCATTGAAAAACAACTTTTTTGTTCTTGGTTACTTAAAAAAAAAAAAAAAAAGGAAGGAACTAGAGCTTCTGGTTGTGAAGAGAGCTCACCTCCTCCATCACCAGCTTCGGAGACGCCACTCTGATGGCGATGCCCAGGTCTGCCAGTTTATCCAGAACGTCCTCTGCAGCGTTCACAAACACGCGTCAGACAGGTGAGCAACACCACACCCAACGCCGTCCACCACGACTACCGTAGCAGATCTGATCACATGACTCACCGCTCCGTGACACGTGGTGCCGAACGTCTCCGTCATGCCCTGCTCTGTGCCGGTCAGCACGTAGCTGCAGGTGCCCATGGTTCCTCCGATCAGAACCGGCTGACCCGTCAGCTGCAAGAGAGAATCAAACATTTCAGTGAAAGTCGTTTTCAAACTCTGCGTAACATGCTTTAATAAATCGATCCAGGAAGAAGAATGAAGTCACCTGGTAGTCGACAGGAATGAGTGGATGGTGAGGCGGGAACGCTCGCGTCGAGCCCTTCCTGTGCACCAGAAGCGTCTTCTGTTTGCCCTCCAGCATGTGCTCTTCCACCTTGGCGATGTTGTGCGAGACGTCGTAGATGACGTGCATGTCCAGATCGTCTGGTGTGGTGTTGAAGACTTTGGAGAAGGCCTGCCGTGGAGGTCAGTGAGAATGAACACGTATGCACATGCTGCTGGGTTATATTCACAGCAGGAGCAGAGTGTGTGAGCGGACCTGTCGGGTGAGGAAGGTCATGGAGGAGCGGTTGACCCAGGCGTAGTTGCCGGCGGCCGCCATGCCCTTCAGATAGTCCTGACCCTCAGGAGACGTGATGCGAGCGCAGGCCAGCTGACGGTCGTTCACAATGATGTTGTCCCGCTTCATCGCCTTCTCCATCGCAACCAAAGCATCTAAACACCAGAGTGAGTGACACGAAGACCATACAGACAATACACTTTAACTGAAATTAAATATTTGGAGAATTTATAGTGCTGGGCAGCGATTGATCGCATCCAAAATAAAAAAAAAATTGTGTTTACATATTGTGTGCGTACTGTGTATATTTATTATGTATGTATAAATACACACACGCGTGTATATATTTAAGAAAAATATATTGTTTATATCTCAAATATACTATATTATAAAATATTACACCATTAATATTAAGTAGTTAGATATATATATAGTAATATTAAAATTTAAAAAAAAATTACAAAGTTAATATTAAGTAATTAAATAATATTAAATTATAAATAATATCAAAATATACTGTATTTGAGTGTGTGTATTTATATATACACATAATAAATATACACAGTACACACGCACATTATGTAAACAAACTTTTGTTTTGGATGCGATTAATCGTTGCCTAGCAATAAAATAAAACAAAAATGAATAAAAACTATTGACATTTTACTTATAAAAATAACAATTTATAGATGTTAAAACGTACTAATAAAAATTATAAAACACTTACCAAAGTTATCTTAACTAA
>NC_056575.1:816300-822043 GCF_018340385.1 Cyprinus carpio
TTATATTAAGATATATATCATACTTATACCTATCACGACCTCCTATTGTATCAAAATAAGTTACCATCTGACCCAATCAATCACCTCCACTGACATGGACAGTATTTTAACATTAAAACTCCATTTTCGAAAATATAATTACAAAAACAACAAAAGGACTTAATAGTTTAATTATAGTTCACTAATAACCATAAAAGAAAAATCTGTTATTGAAATAACAACATACTGACTGTAATTAAAAAAATAAACAAAACGAAAAAAAAGTTAAAAATAAAAAATATACACTGAAAATACGTTTTTAAAACTGAAAAGACCTTATAAAGGAACTTTACGTCACTATATTACAATAAATCGCTATCTACTCATGACAAAAACTATTAGTGTTGGATCTCTCTAGGTTCTAAGACTCCTAACAGCAACTACCAACGGTTTTTGTTAAAACATATGTAGGAAACAGGAATAGTTTAATTTCGTACAACGAGGCTGCTACCATCACAAATATTCGACTCATAACAGTCAGTTCTGACCTTTGTCAAAAAAAATATATATATTTTTCACACTTTAGAAATCATCAGAAATTATATATCAACTGAAAACTTAATCTCAAAATTCATCCTTTGAAACCCATTTTTAAAATCAAACATTGCATTACCATGAACATGGTACATCAATATCACGTTACAAAAAGTTTGCTCATGAATTATAAAAGTGTAAGTTTGTATCGTGCACTAAACAGCGCTAGCATGAAGCTGCCGCTCACCTGTCGCCACCTGGTGGCCGAGGCCTCGGCTGCCGCTGTGGATCATCACACAGATCTGCCCCTTGTGGTCGATGCCCATCTTCTTGGCGGCGTAGTCGTTATAAATCTCATCCACCACCTGAATCTCGGCGTAGTGATTCCCCGCTCCCAGCGTCCCCAGCTACACAGCGGCAGGAGAAAGAGACGAGCGTGAGATCGGGGAGAATCTGCGGCGCTCGGCAGGACTGTGTGTTGTGAGAGCGTGCACCTGTGGCAGGCCCCTCTTCTTGGCTTTGGACGAGACTTTGTTGGGATCGGCCTGCAGCATCCGGCCGTATTCCTCACAGTGCTCCTTATCCTCGGCCCAAGCGTATCCTTCCCTCAGAGACCACTCAAACACAAACTCTAAAACACACACAAAAACACTCAAACCACACACAACAACACACATACAATCTCACACACACACACACACACACACACACACACACACACACACACGCGCACGCGCACACAGAGCGCAACAGCAAACTCAAACACAGAACTAATGTGACAAGCACATAACATTACTGGCAATACAAGAACAAAAGTCATTCATAATATGAATAAACCTATAATAGTCAATAATCAATACCCTCTCACACTCAGGACATCTAAAACTATTATTATACAGCGTTTAATATTATATTGTTCATATACACTATTAGGTTAAATGCTTGCTTGCTTTTAAGTTCAGTTTCAGTTATTTATTTCCAGTTCGTTAATTATTACAGTTTCAAATTTTAAATTTGTGATTTTTTTTTTTTTTTTTTTTTTAACTATTTTGTTCAGTATTTTTTTTATTTCTGTTCTAGTTCGGTTTATTGTTTTTTGTTCAGTTAAATAGTTTTAGTGCTTTAACTTATTGAAATTATTTCAGTTAATTGCCATGGCAACAAGTATTTTTTTTTTTTTTCTATTATAATGTATTAATATTTTTTACAGGTTTTATTCTCATTTTCGGTTTATTTTAATTAGTTTAACATTAATTTGATGTGCTTTTGTCACTATTAGATTTTTTTTATTACATTATACATTTATTTAACAAATATAAAATAATTAAAAATTTTATTTATTTCCAGTTAGTCATTTTAATTCAACCTAAACCTATTTTAGTTGCCAAGGCAACATTTCGAGTTTACATTTAGTTTATGTTTTTAATTAAAAGCAAATATTTACTCCTTTAAGATGTTTTAATGATTTGTTGCATCGTTCACAAAACCTTTTAGTAATTAATATAGGCTTACTTCATTTTATTTCTTGCATTAAATAATTAATTAATCACTGATGCAGAGTAAGTTCAGAGCATAAACAAACAGACCGAAAAATACTAAGTTGTATTAATTTGAATTAGCTTTACATCGAGGTGTAATTTCAGATGTTGGATATATCAGTGTGAGTGTTTACTTTGCTCCCATGGGAATGACGCCCTTGGATCCGACGCCGACGGGGATGTGGTCGAACATGGACTGCGCCAGCTGCTCCTTCACCGGCTGCACGTCTCCCTCGTCCAGGTTAGTCCTCAGCAGCCGGACGCCACAGTTAATGTCAAACCCCACGCCACCTGCGCAGACCAGACGGACCGTGAGCCGTGACAGCGTTAGCGTGACTCTGACCGCGGCTCGGTTACGTACCGGGAGACACCACGGCCTCCGGGTCGTCCATGTCAAACGCTGCCATGTTTCCGATGGCAAAACCGTATCCGGAGTGGACGTCAGGTAAACCGATGGAGCGCTGCGGAACAGACACAGGGTGAAGCAACACGATGCGTTTCCTGTGACCATAAATCCTGATCGGTTAACTCACGTGTACGATTCCCGGCAGCGCAGCCACGTTTCCGATTTGCTTCATAGCAGGCAAGAAACCACCGAACCCTGTGAAGAGAGTAACGTTCACTGATGCTCTGAGTGCAGTTTAAACATTACCATTTTAGTCAGCTTGACTGATTTGTGACGATTTAAAAAAAAAAGTATTAATTGTATTAAAATGTTTTAATAATAAATATAGACTGCATTGGTAAATATATATAATTATATATATATTATATATATATATATCTATATACACACACACATAAAATATATATATATACGACCCACACATACACACACATATATATATACACACATACTATACAAATATACATATATATATCTATATATATATATATATATAATATATATATATATATATATATATATATATATTAATAGAATATATATATATATATATATATAATATAGACACAGATTTCATGTATAACATGTTTAAGTATAAATATAGTCTGTATTTTGTAAATATTGTCCCTATAGTGCATATAATGATGAAATAATATATTAACCTATTACTAACTTAATATTAAGTAATTAAATATCATATTTTAAAATATAAATTTAAATATATACACCAGTAATATAATATTTAGATAATATAGTATATTAACATTTTAACAAAGTATATACAAAGTTAATTTTAAGTAATTAATGGTTAAATATAATTAACATATACATTTAATAGTAAGTACTTAACATTATATAATAAATATAAAAATTGTTATATCAAGGTAATTAAATATATATTAAAATAAAAGTAAAAAATATTACACAGTTAATAATTAAGTAATATCTATATAGATAATATTAAAATATAAATACAACTACAAAGTTATCACGTAATTACATATAATAGTAATATTAATTATATAAAATTAGTATAATATCAAGTAATTAAATATAATATTAAAGTACAAATATTAGAAAGTTTAATATTCAGTAAATATTTATATTATATATAATAATATATAATAATATATATATTATATATATATCCTCTATATATCTATATTATAATATAGTAATATTAAAATATACATTAAAGTTAATTAAGTAATAATAAAATATAAATATTAAAGTTAATATTAAATAATTAAATATAGTAATATTAAAATAAAAAATATTAAAGTTAATATCAAGTAAATAAATATTAAATATTAAATAGGTAAAAATATTAAAGTTTATATATGAGAGAAACTAGTTTTTTTTTTTTTTACTGAATTTTATTTCTTGCATCAAACATTTGGAATCTATGCATTTATAAATAACGGCTGTTACAAAGAAAATTCAGAGCAGATGCATGTGTATTAATTTAAACAATTACACTTAAATATTTAATTTCATGTTCCCATTATAAGACCTTGGACCTTGAGTCTGTAAGGTGTGTCATGACGTTAATAATTGTGTGTGTGTGTGTGTGTGTGTGTGTGTGTGTGAGATCATACAGCACTACCATCAGCTTTTATAAAGTAAGTATTTCTCAATCATTTCTAAGCCATAAACCAAACCCACCATCGTTGTGTATTTCACAGTGAGCCTTTAAGATGATGAAAAACACTTACCACAATACAAATATGATTCATAAAAAAACAAATGATCAGAAATGTGCAGTTCGTTCACCTCCACCACGACAGGCGTTCCTCAGCTCCTCGAACACAAACTACCACACACAAACAATAAAACATAAAACACAACACACACAAACACACACACACACAAAAACAAAACACAAATAAAAAAACGACCCATTCAGTCACAAACACGTGACAGCCCAACAGAACCGATGTTACTCCGCTCAGAGACTCAGTACTGTTACTCGAGCACTGCTGGTTTAGTATTAATGTCGTGTTGGAGTATTTCGGAGTGTCACTGCTGCTGCGTCAGAGGCTGGTTTACCTGCATATTCGGCACGAAGCCCTTCTTGATCCGCCAGCAGTTTTTGTGGATTTTATCCAGATACTGAAGCTCATCGTTATAAGAGCGACTCATTTTAAATTATAAATAACACGCAGTTTGGACAGCAAGCGATCTTCACACGCGTCGCCGGATCTTCTTCTTCTTCCGGATCTTCTTCTTCTCTTGCTTTATGCGGACTGTCACGTGTTTGTTCGGGATCTTCGGCGCCACCTGCTGCTCGCACGCGTTACATTACAAGAGGGCGCAGCTGTCGGAGAGCGCTATTTTATTAAATATTAATAATTACGTTTATAGTGCGAAAATATTTGGGATATTTTAATGGTTTAATTCCTGATCTTTTTTTGTCCTCCTGCATTGTCACAAAACGCATTGTCATTGTACTGGCCAGCGAGATTAGTGTGGTTATTGCAATTAATGTAGTAAATTAACAAAAACATACCCAAGAGTTGTAAATATAAAGACCTACCAGATACAAATAATGAGTCTAATAATAAAATTATTAAAATTAACACCTAAATGAATTAATAGAATTGCTCTGTACCGACCTATGACAATTAAACATCTTTGATGGTATTATTTATTTATTTATTTATTGTTTTTCCTGGGACATTCACAACGCGAATATTCATGAAAGGAAAGAAATGATGCATTAGAGAATGTGTTTCAGGCACAAAAAAAAACTTAATATAAAGTTCTGAATTATTTTTAGTAGGTCTTGAGTTTGATTGCTTTGTCAACACCTGAGATTATATTTCGGAATTATAATATTTTATTCAATTTTTTTTCTATTTTACAGTATAACTGTAATTTACACAGTAATGTATTTCAGTCCTCTCTATTTATCATTAAAATAGTTTAAAAAATATATATATTTTAAAACATGGTATGGTATTATTTGATAAAACTATATAAAATAATATTTTTTTAATTTAACTATTTCAGCCTTTTTTATAATTAGTTATAATAATAATTGTTATTTGATATTATATGATAATTTATTATTTGATATTTTATTTAACAGTAAATTTGAAGTTTATAACAGTAATATATTTCAGTCTTCTCTTTTTATAATTAGTTAAAAATATTATTTAAAAAATTAGTTTAAAAATTATATGGTTTGATAATCATGTAAATAATAATAATGATGATAATAAATAAAAACTGCACATTTTATTTATCTATTATAACATTTATGTAGTTTTGTTCACTTTTTCTT
>NC_056575.1:822361-822451 GCF_018340385.1 Cyprinus carpio
TTTTAAGTAACTTTTACTTTTACTTCACTACATTCCAAAACATAACATCTTACTTTACACTTCATAAAACATATCGTTACTCCTTATAAT
>NC_056575.1:822523-822622 GCF_018340385.1 Cyprinus carpio
AATGATCCGATTGCAGCTGTTCTCGAGTCTACAACTCACTGATTCAAATGAACCGTTTAGTGCAAGTCTCTAGTGAACTCAATTCACAACCGGGAGACC
>NC_056575.1:823756-911256 GCF_018340385.1 Cyprinus carpio
CTGAACACGCTTCAGTCAGATCGAACACGGTGAGCTCATGCGCTTTTAAGAGTGTGTAGAAATCAATTCAGCCTGTTTTTAGTCTGTTTCTGGTTTTGTTCGTCTGTTCGAGCTGTCTTGAGAATTGGTGGTTGTGTGGTGTGTCTTTGTGTTTGTGTGTGTGTGGTGTTTGTGTGTGTTTGTGTGTGTGTTTGGTGTGTGTGTGGGTGTGTGTGTGGGTTAATTTTGTGAAAATGAACCTATGGTTTCCCCTGCAGAACCCTTGTTATTGTTCTTAAACTCTGTAACCAAAGGTTTACTACACTATAGCTTAATCATGATATTTGGTATAGCTTGTTCTAATATTTTATGTATGTATGTTACTATGGCTTTTGTATTAAATACAACATGGTAATTTTGTTTCTGTTTGTTAACGAATGAATTTTAGATTCACATCCACAGAGAAAGGCTTGGTTCGCTTCGGTGTAAAGAAGTCAGGTTTATATCTGTCATCTTTTTATTGTAGCAGCCCTGTATCCTGAAATTATTTTCAGCCCGTGTCCCTTGCTTTTTAAGCCCTTTTGACAGATGAAGGAAGTTTTTTACATTTTTTAAATTGAATCTGTAAATATTTACTTGCGGTGTGTCTGAGACTTGTGGCTTCCTGCGGAAGAACTTGTTCCGGGAAATGTGAGCTGTTTTGAGTTTCTGCTTTCCCTGTCTGTAGTGGGTCGTTCAAGTTCGGAGCTACCGGGGGGGGTTTCACGAGGGTCTTGCCGGGGGTCACGAGGGGTCTGCCGGGGTCACGAGGAGCTGCCGGGGTCAAGAGGTCCTGCCGGGTCAGAGGGTCGCCGGGTAACGATGAGCTGCCGGGGGTCACGAGGTCTGCCGGGGGTCAGAGGGTCTGCGGAGGACAGGGAGTAACCGCTGAACCCTCGCTGAACTCTGACCTTGTTCTGGACTCGGTGCTGCTGTGATGCTCTGAGCTCTTGGACCGCTCTGATTCTAAGCTCGGACCCGTTCTCTGGGAACTGCTTTGGCCGGTGGCTTGTTTAAACAGAGCGATCAAGCGCAGTGTGTATTATGCAAAGGTGTGTGTGGCCACAATAAAAGGATCAAACTGGATGTTTGTGTGCCATTCATGAATCTCAGATCTCCTCTTTTTGATCCAGCCGAAGTTCTCTATAACACTTCTGCTAGTTCTACGATCCAGTTCTTCTGTTAGAATTGAGGCTTTGTGTTCAGGTTTGTGTGGATGAGCTGTGGCTGATGTGTAGAAGTCTCTGAGGTGCCAAAAGCCGGTCCAGTTTGAAGTCCTGGAACAGAAGCGCGGTATCAGATAAATGTGAGGCTTTATCAGGACAGCCCTGCGTCGAAACTGGCTGTAGTATGAGCCATTCATCCGCCTGTGATTCTGACACTGACGTGAGTCTGAGCTGATGTTCATCTCCGTGTGAGAATTTATACACCAATCTTGTTTATAGACCTGGCTGTAAACACACCCCCTTGCATCATCTGCAGGAGTCCGTGGAGCCAGAAGAGTCCAGGAGCAGATGCTGCTGAGCTCAGATGTGTGTGTGGAGCTGATTAATAGATATATAACGACAGATCCTTTAGATAGAATATATAATTAAATAAAATAAAATTGTCGACTTAGCCTGTGCTGGATCAATTTTTAGAAGTCGAAACAGAAAAGTTTGTTTCCTGCTGGATAAGCGCTGCTGGGTCTGGTGTCTGAAGTCCCAGGGGGAGCGTCTGGATCTTCACTCCCCCTTCAGGTCCAGCCTTCTCTCGTCTCTGGACGCGCTCTGATCCGCTGTACAGCTTGTCACAGCTCACGACCGGACGACCGTCACGCAACCGTGCTTCAGTGACCAGACTGGGACTCGAACCCAGGACCCTTCTCCTTCAGAGAGACGCGCTCAGCCCACAGAGCCACTGGCACTTCCACACTCACAGCTCTTTTTTTTGGACTTTTGTCTTTTTTTTCTTTTCTTTAAAGACTAATGAAATTAAACTTTAAAACAGGATTTGAACCCAGAGCTCTCGGGTCTGGATCTGACGCTCAGACCGCTGGGCCACAGCCTCTTCCACATGCAAGCTCCTTTTTTTTGGAGTTTTGTCTCTTTTTTTTTTCTTTAAAGTCTAGAGAAACTAAACATTTTCATTCTTTTTCTACCTTAACACAGGATTTGAACCCGGAGCTCTCGGGTCTGGATCTGACGCTCAGACCACTGGGCCACAGCCTCTTCCACATGCAAACCTCTTTTTTTTTTTTTTGGAGTTTTGTCCTATTTTTTTCTTTAAAGTCTAGAGAAACTAAATATTTTTTTTTTCACTTTAACACAGGATTTGAACCCAGAGCTCTCGGTGAGACAGCTTGATGCCAGACCGCTGGGCCACAGCCTCCTCCACCCATAAGCCTCATTTTTTTGGGTTTTTGTCTTTCTTTTCTTTTTTTTTCTTTAAGATCTAGAGAAACTAAACTTTGTTCATTGTTTTTTTTTTTTTTCTACTTTAACTCAGGATGTTGAACCCGAAGCTCCTCGGGTCTGGATCTGACACCAGTTCCACTTTGCCCACAGCCTCTTCCAACACATAAGCCGTTTTTTTTGGAGTTTTTGTCCTTATTTTTTTCTTTAAAGTCGAGAGAAAAAGATTTTATTTTTTTTTACTTAACACAGGATTTGAAACCTTGAGCTCTCGGTGAGCAGCTACGCTCCGGACCGCTGGTCACAGGCTCCTCCTGTCCTCTGTCTCTGTGTCTCAGTGTCTCTGTGTCTTTCTCTGTCTCTTTCTCTGTCTCCATGGTCTCTGTGTCCTCTGTCCCATTGTCTCTGTGTCTCCGGTTTGTTTCCTTCTTATCTTCAGCTGAATCCAGTTAAACTAAACTGTCCTCCAGCACAAAGTGAGCTTGAAGGCACATCTAGCTCTGATGTTCAGAAGACCACCCGTCTCTTCTTTTGGAGCTGTGTCTTGTTCGGTCAGAAACACTCAAAACTCATTTAAACCAAGAGTGAGGTTTGAACCAGCGGCGTCCGTGTTAAGAACCAGCGTTTAAACCACTGCGCTCGTCTTATTCCTTCAGAAACACTGGGAGCACTGAACACTGGCTGTGTGTCTGGAGGAGTGTGTCAGTCCTGTAAAGAGCTGACGCTCAGTTTGCTGCTGTTTGAACTCTGAGAGGCTTTCTTGACCTCCTTATATCTGAGTTCCTGATGCACCAGATCACACGGATATGAAAGGAGTTCCAGCAAATCCTCCTGAAAAAAGCAAGTCAGAGTAACTTAACCAAACTGTAAGAATTACACTGATGTTAATTATTTCTGCTCTTTATTTCTAGGCAGAGGAAACCTTTATCTTGCATTGATTTAATATTTAATAAATTGTTATTTACCGTAAAAAGCAGAAAAAAAACCCCTGTCAAATTTATAACATAAAATCACAGCTGTAGTAGACTTTAGGCGTTAGGTTTTCATCGCCTTCCTGTGGGTGAATTGTGTGAATACATTAAAGCGATTATTCTACAGATTAACGGTCGAGACAGAGAACACCTTGCATTTAATTACTTTGCGTGCTTTCATATTATTTACTAAATAATCACGACCCTTCTGCAACATTAAAACATCTGGAAAACGTCCCTTTTTTTCCCAGTGAAATATATTTTATATCTGAGCGCCATCTGTGGTGAATCGGAGAATGTTTTTTTAACACTGGTGCACTATGTTGTTAAATATATTTGTTTATGCAGTGATTTAAAAATTTAATAAATTATTCGTTATACTGTGCAACAACAAAACATCTGATAAATGCATCTTTTTTTGTAGAAGACATTATAGATCGATTAAACCTTATTTTGCATTAATTTAAGTCCTTGTATGGACTGCTTTGTTAAAATAAAAAATACAAATAAATATAAAACAAAAAATCAAGTCAATTAAATCAACTCCACTACTTCAATTCTATTCAAACCAAACCTTATCATTAAATTAATAAATAATAAATTGTTATTTACCATGAAAAGCAGAAAAATATATATATCTCGTATATATATGCATATTATATATTGTGCATATAATATAAATACTACCTATAGTATAACTTTACATATGCTTGGGAAGGTTCTATTGCATATATATAAGGTATTGGCAATTATATGCAGATTATTTATTTATATTTATTGTGCATTTAATAAGAATGTTTGGTACTTAATATACCAGTGCTGTAATTTATGCTAAACTTACATTTAAATTATATAAGGTTCTTTACTGCACAAATAAATTCAATTCAAGGTTCAGTTGGCAATTAAATTGCTGTAGCATTATTTATTCTAATATTTATTTTGTATCTGATTAAGAATGTTTTGATATCACTTCTTTAATATTTCAGTGCTGCAATTTATAGGTGAACTATGTATAAATGATATCATTTTTTTTTACTGCACTAATATATTCAATCTAAATATTCAGTGTTTTCATATGGTAGCATTAAAAATCTAATTTAGTAATCTTAATATGATTCATGTTAATTTATTAGTTTAGGTATTAATGACCTGATATCAAATTCACACTGCTATAATATCTCTAATATCATCCATGCTAATTATTATTTGCATTAAATATGATTTGTACCTGAGTTTGTAATAGAAGTCACCTGCCACAAAAATGGCGTTAAGAGCAGATTTACACCTACATAAACACTTTATCATTATACATTATACATTAATATTTACATTTTAATCATTTTAAAAATATGTTTGATGTTTTATATATCAATATTGATATTACACAAACACAAATACACATTACATATTTTATAATTTTTTTTAATATTAATTTTAATATACTATTTTTGTTTTATTCTTTCATGTCTCATGTCAGATATTTTTTTCAATATATTATAATTTTTTTAATGCTGTAGTATATATTATAAGTATATATTGTATACCTTTCAATTCAAATAATTGAGAATTAATCAACATTATTTTACTGGAGTGTTTTTCCTCTGGGTTAAAGTCAGTTGCGTCGCTGGATCCATTTGGCAAAGGCGCTGCTGCTGCTGTTTGTATGAAGGCGAGTCAGAACAGGCTCATATTTACTATATTAATATCTGACTGAGGCATTATTGTTGCAAATTAAATTTAGAGTTCCTATTTATAAAAGATTTAAATTCTGCTTTAGTTTGAATTATGTCAAGAAGCTTCTTTTGTTACTCAAAACAGGAATAAAAAAAAATAAAAATGTCAAAACATTTTAAGAAAGACTGTATAGATTATTTGTACTTTTAACATTTCATTTAAAAATGTAAAAGTTAAAATTTAAAGTGAATAAAACTAATACACAGGCCGCAGACCACGTGACTGATATTCAACTCAAGCAGCGCGATTGAAAGCCTGATATTGCTTTTACGATTCAATAAACAAAACATTAATATTGACTAACTTACATTAGTTTTCCCAATTAATTTGTGTATTTTCATTTCTCCAAACAAACTTAATGAACACACGGGTGTTGCTCCGAGTCGTCTGAGCGAATGATTCATTGATTCAATGATTCATTGAATCGCGGCAGTTTCGTTGCTAAGGTTTAATCGGGTATTTGTTGAATGAATCGCTTTTGAATGAAGGAATCAATGACTCGTGGTTGATTCCGGAGCCGCGGTAAAACATACCACTCTTACTATTCCTGCCATTAAAAAAATACGCTAGAAATAGTAGGTGTGAAATGCAAGTATGCAGTTTCGAATTTGGAATCACTTGTCAGTTTCGTTCCTTAACGAATCAGTTAAATGAATCGTTTGAGAATTAATGAATCAATGACTCACTCACTCATAAAAACAGTCGTTTGTCGCCACCTACTGGAGAAATAATATAACGCAACAACAAATCCTTTTCCACTAACACACATTTATAAATAAATATAACTCAATTAAACAAAAAAATATGTTTTAATTCTTTCTTTGTGTGTGTGTGTGTGTGTGTGTGTGTGTGTGTGTGTGTGTGTTTTCTGTGTGTGTAACGTTTCTGTATAAAGAAATAGCTCTCTATTTTGCTGAGTGAAATGTTTGAATGCTTTCTAAAATATTAGTTTTTGTGACTATTATATTACATTATTATGTTTTCATTACTCACTATACTACTGTATCGTTAGATGCATTATTGAATTCTTTGAAAATATTTATTTTAATCAATTTTATTACTATTTTAATGTTTTATTGTTTATTTATTTTAATATATATGTATGTATGTATATATATATATATATATATATATATATATAATGTGTATGTGTGTGTGTGTGTGTGTGTGTGTGTGGGTGTATATGTATATATATATATATATATATATAATTTTTTTACATTTATTTATTTATTAATTTTTTTAAGTGTTTTTCTGTTATTTCTTCCACAGGGCTCCTAGCATTACCATGGTACATTCTGCCATTTTTTGTAAGTGTTTGAAGGTTGCAGGTGGACATCTGCTGGACGTCACACTGACCTGAAGCGGCCGAAGTCTGGAGCTCCTGAGTCCCTGATGATCTTCTACGCTGCAGGTGCTGCAGGACACGTGGAGCAGAACGGATTCATCCACCCTGATCTCCAGCCCGAGGAAAGCAGACTCCATGAGAGGGTCTTCACACGGCTCGATGACAGTGAAGACACACATTTATCTGTCTAAATGAGGACAAGGCCACAAACCATTCTTTACGAATGTATTATGTGTCCTTAAAACCAATAGTAGGAAGTAGTTTCTTGAACTTTAGAGTCCGAGTACAGCTATTAAACCCACGCACATGAAGGAAAGTCAAAGTACCAGCGAAGCTTCTTTCTGATCAAACGAGGCTCTGACCTGCGCTGCTGCTCCAGGTGACCGCTCGCTGACCGGAGAGCAGCAGGAGGTTCATTAGCAGGGAGTGAGATCCTCACCGTTGTTCAGGTCAGAGGTCACAGCTCCTGCTGCTTCTAATCAGGCCGCCAGTAATTAAGAGTCACTGAAGTAAACACACTAACGAGTTCACTAACGAAAACAACAGCGATGCTTCAGCGACTTTCAATCCTTACTTTGTGTATAAAGAAAAAGTCACCTTGATTATTGAGAGTGAAATGTTTGAAGACTTTAAATCGCTTATATAGACATATACACATATATATATAATTAATTAATTAATTAATTTTAGATTATGCACATACATATAAAAAATACACAAAAATTTTAATTGTATTCATTGTTTTAAAAAATGGTTTGATATTTTTATATAAATATTGATATTACACACACACATTTTATTGAAGAATTCCTTTCTATAATTATATACTAAATATCTGAATAATTTTTATATAGTTTTTTTATCATTAATTTTTAATATCCTATATGTCTGATATTTTGTATTTATATTGATATCATGATATCAATGATTTATGGTGTAGCCCAGTGGTAAACTTAGGTATAGCAGTGTAATTGGAACAGGGTGGAGTTATGATTAATCCTCTTACTACCTCAAAAAACGAAGTCATATGACTATTAAAAAAAGTAAACGTTTATTTACTTTTGGAATAAATAATAGGGGACATCTTGACTTCTAAATAAGGAAATATCAGTTCATTTTACATAATTAAAAGGAAATACGATATTTGTAATTTTATTTCATGACAGTAATTAAAACTGAAGTTGCGAAGTTTATATTATTTAGCTGAATAATATTTCCAAAGAGTTTTATGCAGTTAGCCTTTTATTATTTTATTTTTTACTGTTTTTATGTTACTATTTTTATTGGTCATTTTGGGTATTCATGCTGTATAGTCAATAGTGTTTGGCTGCAGGTATGAAAAAGACGTATATACACGACCTGGTGAGAGACGTGAGAGAGAGTGCTGGGAAGTTTTTTCTCTTCGTGCTGGACTGGGGGTGGAGCGGAACGCTGGCACGTTGAGAAGAAGAAAAAGAACAACTAGAAAGTGCAAGCAAAGCCAGATTACTAAACGGAGCGGAAAGCTCAGAGAAGAGGACCACGGACTCAGGATGTTTGTGAGCCATGAGACTGAGTGAGAAACGCAGAGCCGGAGACCCGTCTGACGGAGCGGGAGAAGAAGGAAAAAAGCCGTGAATGAACGGAGGTAGCCAGAGATAGTTAAGCTGCCACGGTGGGCGTATGCTGGGCGGAACTGTTGTTTAATCGCACCGCACCTGATCATCCGGACCAAAGTCTCTTCCGCGCCTCTCAATTTTTTGCAAGTGTCCGTTCAGCGCACTCAATGTCCGGTTCAGCGCACTCAATGCTGCAAGACCAAAACAGGCCTGCAACGTTTTTTTTTCTTCGTTCAAAATGTTACCGTGAGTAAAAGACTGGAAATAGCGTGTGAATGTGTGTGAATGGGCCCACCACTGCATTTTGCCTAAGACTTGTTTCAGGACACTTGGCGCATTTTGTTTATTGTAAAGTTCTCTGTGTATTCTCGATTGTTAAGGAAGGAAAGCTAAGGGGAGGGGGACTTTTGAACCACCTTATTCTGGTGTATCAAGTGTGATTGGAACTATTGGGGTTTCAAGCTAAATTTTAAAGTGGTTATTATTTAAGTGTTTGGGGAATCTTTTGAGATTATTTATTTTAGTATATTCGTAAATATTGAATTTTGGGGAAAAGCTTTTTATATTCTATTTGCCAAATTCTTTTATTCAATTAAACAAAGGAGGCGTTACCTATTTTTGCTAGACTAAAAAACATCTCTGGGTCTCATTATTTCTAAATATTTTATTGTCAAAGGGTTTTATAACTCTATTAGGTGCACCTGTAGTGGTATCCACCTGAACTACATTCGAACCCAAGCACCCCTATTCTCAAAGTAGAAGTAACTCATAGAGTGGTTGTAAGGGTGTTACAAATATATATATATATATATATATATATATATATATATATATATATATATATATATATATATATATATCATAAATATTTATAGATGTTTATGTAATTATTTAATAATAATTTTTAAACATGAATTTATTTTTACATATTAAGTTTATCATGTACACAAACACTATATTCTACAGTAGAACTACACTAATAATTATATATTTTTATAATATGTGTGTGTGTGTGTGTGTGTTTTATATTGTTATACTATATATATTTGAATGTATAATAACTAATGATTTTTTAGATGATAATAGAACACCAACCAATAGTGTATTGTTTTAAAACACTATTTAAAAACGTGTTTAAAAAAACAGCTATCAGTAGGTGGCGCTGAAGGAACATTTGCGGCCGAGTTTCTTTGATTAGCCAATTAGAGGAGCGCGTCAGCAGGCGTCTGGAGGCGCAGCGCTTATTTATTTTGGGCAGAAGACGCTCCTGACTGCCAGACATTCAGAACACACACACACAGAAATCCTATTGAATATTTTTGTGAGACTTTTGGAAATGAACCCAGAGACACGCATCTGACTTGAGGATCATCTCAGCTGAAGATGATGATGATCAAAATAATAATAATAATTATCTCCACACCACATTAGAGTTAAGAATAATAAACACTTTACACTGGACCCTCTACTCACCTCAAACCAAACCACAACAATCCAGCCCCACAAACCACTTCTGATGGAAAATGCAGATGTTTGCAAGTTTCCACGTGCAAGCGTGCAAAGTGGTTTTGGGAACCGAGAGAGAGGGTTTAAACAGAGACAGACTGAAGAAGCAGCTTCTGAACCCCTGATCAGATCAGACTTCAGTCAAAAACGAGCCTGAGAATGGCATTCACACTCACAGCACTGGGGAGTTAAGCTGTTTCCTAGTAGCTTGACCTCCGCCCGTTATCTCAGTTCTTCCAGTAACGCTACTAGAATGTTCCGTTAATGACAAGTAGCAAAATATATATATATATATATATATATTATTTAAAACCTATACATCGCTCATGAACTGTTTTTGTGTATGTTACTAATTGTTTCCACAGAACATTTCCATAATGTTTGCATGTTCCCTTAACGCTCATAAAAACTAAAAACGCTTTTGAAGCATTTAAAAAAAAACATGGACATTCAGATATTACGCTTTTATAACTTTTATGAAAAGTTATCTGGCCTTTAATAATGTTCTCAAACGTAGCATAAAAAATACAAACATCACATACATGGAGCCGTTTTTTCTTAAGAAGGTTTTAGTTGGACGTCACATCTGATATTTTTTTTTTTTTATGTTACATTTTTTTAGAACGTTCGGAGAAAATTCAAAAGTAACGTTCCCGAGAATGTTTCAAAAATGATCGAAACGGAGTGTTCCCTTAACATTCGGTGAGAACCAAGAAAAAATGTTTCTAAACTATAAAAATAACTGATGTCAGAGAACATCTTCAGGAAATCAAAACTTATTAATGTACACAGTATCTGTGCTGCGGCTGGATGATGCTTGTGGGGATTAATAGCACTTCGAGCTGCATGCACATGTGTTTTCCTTGTGCACGCAGGGATTGATCACTACTGGCGCTGCCAAGTGCAGCAGCTCACCGACTCTGAAGAACCATCTGGGCCTTAAAACACACAAAGAATAGTGTGTGTGTGTGTGTGTGAGAGAGAGAGAGAGAAAGAGCTTAATGGCCGTGAGAGTTTGTCAGGGTCTGTATAACAAACTGTTGTTGGTCCCCATTGACTTCCATAGTATGAGAAAAAAAAAACACTCTTAGTCACTGGTTACTGTGAGCTGTTTGATTCCCAACATTCTTCAAAATACAACTACTCTCTTTGTGTTCCAGCCAGAAGAATTTAACCAATACAGGTTTGGAACGACATGAAGGTAAGTAACTGATGACTGAATTGTCATTTTTTGGAGTCAACAGTCCCTTTAAGTGCAGTAAATCGATTTATTTCCAGTGTAACTGCTTATTATAGTAGAGTTTATGGAAAGGCACACTGATGTAAAAGAAGGTTTAGTGCTGTTAGAGAGCCAATCGCCCACCTGTGCTCAGAACAGCAGGTTTGAGTAACAATCACACGAAAGTCCCGAAAACCAACATTACCAAGCCATTAGTGTAATAACAGTCTTTCAGCCTCTGCAGGAACATTTAACACACACACACACACACACACACACTTTGAACCAGGTGCTCACAGATCAGCCCAGTGTGCTCTCTTCTAAAGCACACTGATAAATGTACCAACATCTAAGATTCACACCCAGCCCCTAAAAAATCATCCTGTCATCATTTACTGTAATGGAGCAGACAAGGAGATAAGCTTTAGCTTGATATTCCCACACTGCTGATTTATGTGTAATGAAAGGGAATGTCAAACTATAAAAAACTAATATATATATATAAACTCAAAATGTTCACACTATTTAGAATAAAAATATCAAACATACATAATAATATATATATATATATATATATATATATATAGATATATATATATATATATACATATATATAAAACTCAAAAAATAAGAATAAAAATATCACAACATAAAACTATCCTAAAAAAAAAATATATCAGTATCAAAAACATGAAAAAAATCATAATTATCATAAAAAATATGATTTAAAATCATGAAAGTATCATAAAATACCCAAAACAATAAAAGTACTATGAAATATGATGAAAAAGTTTTGTAAAAATAGAAAATATCACAAGTAGCATAAATAAATAAACATATTATTATAATATGAAATCATTGCAGTGTCATAAAAAATATAAAAAATATAATATCAAAATATAAATTAAAAATACAATAAAAAAACTATTATAAGATTCATAAAACATAAATTCACTAAAGTATCACAACCACAGTCCATAAAACTAGAAGACCAGAGAATGTTTTTTGGAATATGGACTACTGTTATGATACTTTACTGATTTTTTTTTTTTTTTTTAAAGATTGACTGATAATCAGCTTTCACTGTTTGTGAAAGAGCAGCTTGACATTCTGCTGAACGCTCACGCAAAACGCCGACTTCAGCTGAATTATTGCTGTCATGATTGTCTTTGTGTTTCTGAATCTGAAGCTGAGATGATGGAGCCTCGTTCCAGAGCCGCCTGGAAAACATCAGGAGATCTTTGTTATGAGAGCCAGTGCGACGGCAACTCAAATCAACTGCATATTGACTCTTGTATTTCTGGAGTCTGATTTCTTCTTGGATGATGCTAATTTGGCTTCTGGAAGCGGGACGAGAGAATCCGCTGCGTGTGACAGTATATGTGAGTTGGCCGAGCTCCGATAAACCAACAGAGGAACGACTGTGAACCCATAAAACAGCTTGAGCGACTCTTCTGGGTGGGCCTGAATCTGGGGATAAAATCACCGTATGATCTGCAGAGGGAAAGTGTTATGTGTTCATGCAAACATGATCTACACGACGGTTCCAGTGCTCATTA
The DNA here is from genome assembly GCF_018340385.1 of Cyprinus carpio. Lineage (NCBI taxonomy): Eukaryota > Metazoa > Chordata > Actinopteri > Cypriniformes > Cyprinidae > Cyprinus > Cyprinus carpio. The sequence goes on from NC_056575.1 coordinate 836,103, forward strand.
ACCGCTCAAACCATGAATCTCTGACTGATACGATTGCATGTTGTGCAGCAGCTTTATATCAGTTAACAGAGGACAAGCTTTAAGCGTTCAAGATTCATAGAAAAGTAATGTTTATAGAAGCTAATATTTGATATAAATTCTCAAAGCGTTGAGAGAAAAGGTTCCTAGATCAACATTCTCTTACGATGTTATTTGCACTTGATACCAACATTTAAATAGCACGTTCTAATCACGACAAAGAAAAGCAGATACATTTTAACGCGTTCTTAGAATATTCAAAATAAGCGCTTTATTTTGGGTGCAAATAAAGTATCAGAACATTGTGAGAAACGTTTAAATAGCATTCTAATCAAGACATTTCAACATGTTTCCATGTTTTAATAACCTAAATTCGAGACGTTCTTATAACTTTATTAATGTTTGAAATATATTTCTCGAGAAACCCGTTCTGAGATCAACATTCTCGAAACATCCTTATGATGTTATTTGTATTTGACAAGCCTGTATTTTGTGACCTTTAAATAGCATAATAGCCAAGACGCAGAAAACTGACATTTTAACATTCTTAGAATTTTACAAACAAACGTTAGATTTTGGGTGAAAATAAGAATGTTAGAACATTGTTATCATGACAAGAAAACTAGACGTTTTAGAAACATTAAAACAATGTTCCAGCAACGTTTTTATAACCTCACATTTTGTTTACCCTGTGTAGTCAAGCAAAGTAGGTTCATAGCCTGCTATGCGACTGTATGAATGCCGGGAACAAAAGCTCTCTTTCTCCACTGCGATTTGACAAACCATTTCATCTCCACTCACCCAAAATCAACATAAGCTGTCCTGCATTCGAGTCGTTTTTAATTGTTTGTGGAACGATTTACATCTTTTGTAGACTCCCAACATCATTTGAGCTGGTTTTGAGTTTGGGGACGGGCTATAAGGAGGTCTGACCAATGGCCTTGTAGAACTTACAGGGGCGTGTTCAATGAGGCTCCGTTTGAACACAAACCTTGCTTGCTGCAGAAGAACCGTATTACTGCTAATCCACCGCAGTGAGGCGTCTGTCTCTCTCTCTCTCTTTCTGCACATGCAGTGAAGGAATGTGAAGATCGCACGTGAGCTCGAGGAGCCAGAGGGCACCTGGAAGCTGTAAACGGCTCTCGCGTCTCACTGCACACAGTCTAAAGGCACAGACACATTCAAACATTTACACTGGATCCCCTCAGCTCAGAGTGTTATTATTAGTGTTAAACTATTTCTATCTGATCAAAGCTCCAGCACTGGGCGTTCAAGTCGAGAGTCATTTGTCCTTCTCTTAAAATCAGCACTGTTTAATACTTTATCCAATGGTATATAATTAATTAACAATAGTCTATGGTTGTCAGTATCGATTGTTTTATGTCTCTTTTCCATCAACAAAAATAGTTAGCTTACAAACGGTGTTTCTGTTCCTTAATGAATCAAAAGTTTTTGAATGAATCAAGTGAGTCAATGATTCAGCAACCCATTTATAAAGGCCCCATTTTGCTTTGTTCATAAAGACAGTATTTTTAGAACACCAAATCGAAAGTGATTTGTGACTTTGCTTGATTCCTGAATGTTCGAAAATGATTCAATGTTTTTGAACAAATTGACGTGGTGAGTCAATGATTTCATCAACCCATTCATAAAGACAGTAGTGACTTGCTTGATTCGTTTGTAAATGATTCACTTGCTTTTTGACTGACAAATGAATCAGGTGAGTCAATGATTCATCAACCCATTCATAAAGACAGTAGTGATTTAATCAAATGCCGTTCATCAACCCATTCAAATGATTTTGCTTTTAGTTAGTGTTTTTGAACAAATCGAGTGAGTCAATGATTCAGTGACTCACTTGCTTCATTCCTTAATTAAACAACCCATCAAAACAAACAAAGTGAGCTGATGATTCAATGACCCATTCATAAAAACAGTAGTGACTTGCTTCGTTCGTAAATGATTTAACATTTTTGAACAAATTCGAGTGAGTCAATGATTCAGTGACTCGTGCATAAAGACAGTAGTGACTTTCTTTGCTCCTGAACGATTCAGCATTTTAAAATGAATCAAGTGAGTTGATGATTCAACGACTCATTCAAAAACACAAAGACTTGCTTCATTCCTGAATGAATCATTTACTGATTAAATATAAGTATTTAAATTTAAAACTCTTAGAAAAGTCGACCACCTGGAAATCCATTTAGCTCCACTGTCCTTGATGGAGAGGTTGATTTTTCTAACTGTGTACAGGTTTGGTATAACTGATCAGTTTTTATCCTGGCCTCTTTCTGCTGTTATAGACACGAACAGGCCGATCTTCCCAGAAACCCTCACATTCCCACCTGCGCCGACAGAGAAACCGCAGCGGGATTCCAGCGTCTCTTTCTCACTGCAGATTTACAGCAACATCTGCACCATAAAGAACATGTGTTTTAAATCGTATAAAAAAGGGTGGATGAAGATTTTCAGTGTGATTTCCATCAGTAAGAAAGCATCCTCTAACAGAATCAGATCCTGTATGTTCAGAACCAGAGCAGAACTTTTCCTCTAAGGATCGGTTAATGAGAGAAACGACTCCGCCGGTCATCGATTATCTCAACATCTGCGTCCATGCTGCAACATCTGGCAACGATGAGGACCAATCGGCTCTGAAATTCGCCGTGTCTGGCAGCGAGATAAGAGACAGGCATGTGAAATGAATTTGCTCTGGCTTATTCCAGATGGGAGTAACCTCTGGGCCTTCAGCATACTGAGGTCAGGCCGCTCCAGCGCCGGTCACGTTCAATGCTCCGGGGCCGACGCGGGATCAGGTAAAATCCTGCGTCCCCCGCTGAGTGGTCTGATAAATGCTTGATTTCCTTCTAGTGTTTCACTGGAGCCAAAATCAAAGTGGTGTATTTTTTGGATATTCCAGTCGTTCTCATGTTTTTTCGGCCAGGAAACTCTTTGTTGGCTGCGGTTGAAATGAAACGCTTCTCGGCTCGAGACGCTTTGATCGAGACGCTGCTTTCGTGTTTAACGGCTTGTTGAGAATACCTGCTGGCAATGAAAACTCAACGGGAATGTGCAGCCAACTTAAACGCACTCCATTACTTTAATCGCATCGGCCTGTTTTCACTGGAACGGTCCATCAGTGCAGGGTTATTAAAGTCAACTAAAAATGAAATATTAAAACCATAATTTAAAATAAACTTTAACTGAAATATAAAATTTCAGCTAGTTGCCAAGGCAACATTTCTCATTTTAACTTAATTTAAATACTAAAAATAAATAAATAAACATTTAAAAAGTACTAAAATCATTTAAAAATAAGTAAAAATTATATTCAAAAAGTGAATGAATGCATAATTTGGGAAAAAAAACTAACTAAAAATGACAAAAACAAACAAAATCACGAAATGAAAATATAAAAACGGATTGTAAATATTAAATACTAAAAATAAATAAAAATGTAAAAAGTACTAAAATAAATTAAAAATAAGTAAAAATTATATTCCATGGACAGGAGACGACGAAAACATGATGAAAATTAAATGCATAATTTGAAAAAAAAAACTAACTAAAAATGACAAAAACAAAACAAAATCACAAAATGAAAATATAAAAACAGACTCTAAATATTAATTTAAATACTAAAAAAAAGTTTTTTAAAAAGTACTAAAATAAATTAAAAATAAGTAAAACTTGTATTAAAAAATGAATGAAAATTAAATGCAGAATTTGAAACTAAAAATGACAAAAACAAACAAAATCACTAAATGACAATATAAAAACGGATTCTAAATATTAATTTAAATACTAAAAATAAATAAAAATGTAAAAAGTACTAAAATAAATGTAAAATAAGTAAAAATTATATTCAAAAATGAATGAAAATTAAATGCATAATTTGAAAAAAAAAAAAACTCCTAAAAAAAAAAAACCTGACAAACACAAAAGAAAATCTCTAAATGAAAATATAAAACTCTTCCTCCAAATGTTAATTAGAAACTATATTTAGTATTAGTACAAAAGAAAAAAAAAAAATGAAAGTAAAATGTCATTTAAAGATGCTTGTCATCATTAATAATTCATCCAATTAATTTATGCAATTCATCACAGATTAAATCAAATCCCATCCTGTTTTTGCATGTATGCAACTTTCATTGCATTCAAAGTATAATCACTTTAATCAAGTGTATTTCCTGGGAATCGAACCCATGACCTTATTTGAGATAGAGCAAAGAAAATATAATTTTCTTCTTGTCAAACATCCATTTTACTCAGAAATGTTCATGTTGACTTTAAAACTTGTCTTGTCAGTTTTGATGGAGATTTCGACGTGATGTTTTTATCAGCTGTTTGGACTCTCATTCTGACGGCACCCATTCACCGCAGAGCATCCATTGCTGAGACACTGATGCAGTGTTACATTTCTGTTCTCATGAAGAATAAAAGCACATCGACACAATCAATAATGAAGCACCCATAAAACTGAAACGAGCGCTCATAAACGGGTGACTGACCAGAGCTCCAAGTGCGCGGTGTAGCAGCTCACGGGAATGTTTATATTGTGTATAGTTTGTGCAAACGGTGCTTATGTTCAAAGCAAAAAGCCAAAGCGAGACTAATCATAAACAGATCTGGATTAAACAATCCACAGTTAACTCGTATATCTGACTCAGGCAGGCGTACATTTACAGGAAAGGAGTAGGAAAAATAGGGTCATATTTACACTATTAATTTACAAATGATCCTTTCGTATAAAATGCCTATATGAATCTGTTTTTCTGTACAAACGAGTGTCATTTACATTCAGAAGGTGTCGCAGCAAAAACTCCCTTTCTTGAGGTAGAGGCGTTTGGGGGTTTTGGCGGCGGCGGCGCTAAGAGCCCAGCGGTGACGTGGGAAAGCTCTCTATCGTCCTGTGATCGAACGGATCAATAATAGCCCTCCTAAACACTCGCGTGCTCCTCGTCCAGGTCTGAGTCGGCGTGCAGCGCTGCGTACGGATTCTCGTGAAGGATGACCGCGTTCTGAGTGCACAGCTCGCCTTTTGCGGCGCTTTCCCCCCAAGACGTCCCTTTTTTAGACCACAGGCACACGCTTTCTATTTACATCTCATCAAGCAACATCGGTGTTATCAGCTCATTGCACCGTTCCTGGGAATCGAACCCATGCCCTTGGACCGTTGCTAGCTTTACAGTTAAGGTCCCTTTAGTTAATGCACTGACTAACGTTAAACAAACACAGTGTTTATAATCTTTTGATAACACGTTGATTGTTAGTGTCATGTCATCTCAGGTCCAACAGTACTACTATTGATTTATTCAATGCTTTAGTGAATGTGGAAATGAGCACTAAGATTAATAAATGCTTTATAATTATTTTATTCCCTACTCAAAATTATTAAATCGCAAATTACATTAAATTAATTTAATAAAGATATTTTTTTTTCTTTTTTTTGTACTAAATATAAACATGAAAATTATTAATTTAATAAAGTAATTTCGTTAAATGACAATAAAAGGCATTCTTTTACTATTGTTATAACTATTCTAACTTATTTTTTAAATTTATATATTATGATTTAAAATGCATTTGAACACCGTCTGTTTAATGTTGTGTTATTTTAGTATAATCCACTATTAATATTAATATTTATTTTAATTTTAGCAACTTTTTTATTACATAGATTTTATTAATTTTATTTTAGCTTTAGTTTTATTTATTTTACTAAAACAATTACCAACATAAAAACACGAGCAAACTATGCCTTGAAACAACTATATATTTCAATTACCTATAATTTTGCATTCATATTTTCAATTCGTTTTATTTTTTACATTTTATTTTTAGTTTGAATGTCCGTAACTTAGTTGCGTTTTTCTATATAATTTTTAATTTAGTTTTATTTATTTTAGTAAAACAAGTTACAACTAAATTAAAAATAAGAAATGTTGCCTTAATAAACTAGATTAATTTTTTAAAAATTTTATTTAATTTTAAATATAAAAAAATTAATATAATTATTGTTTATTATACTTAATGCTCTGATAATTTGTTAAAATACACATTCATTGGTGTTTATTAGTTTAATAAACAAACATTTTTAATAAAAAAATAAAAAATAAAAAAATTAACAAAGCATGTTACCAAAACATAAAAACACAAAAAAACTAAAAAAAAAATTAACAACGCATGTTAATTGTCAAGTGCATGAAAAAGCATATTAGTGTTATTTTAAAGCAATTGTCCATGTTTTCCATTTTTTTTTTTCCTGTTGATAAATATCTGCTCGGCGACTCACCCATCGTATGATCCCGAGGAGCCCAGGACGCACTCTGCCTCCATCCATCTCTCACAGTCCTCCACAACAGGAAGTGTCCCTCCCAGCTGCATCATCATGTGATCGCAGGGCTCGAGGGGGCGGAGCTGCAGGTTTTTTTTTTTTTTGTAGAACTCATGCTTCCTGCTGCAGGAGGAAGTGGCTCCGACGGGCCGCTGCTCTGACGTCACTACGCTGCACGAGAGAAGAAGAGGTCAGGATTAATCAACGGCAGAACGGCAGACGGACGGTCCTCTCTGCGTCACTCACCGCTGAAGGTGTCGTGTAGATCGGGCGCTTGTAGCGGGGGCTCCGTCTCAGCAGTGAACCACACCGGCCCTTGATAATGGCACAGCAGGGGGCTCTATCGCCGCCACCAAAGCGCCTCCATGTCCGCCTCACTTCCTGTGTCCAGCTGGCAGAGGCCTACAGGAGGAGGCAAGGACGCTATTATAACAGTGAAAATACTACAGTAAAAAAACGCTCTCATAGTATATATGCTGAAAAAACAGGCAATAAATTCAACAGGAAAATGTTTTATAACGGTGAATATTGTAGAATGTACAGTTCTTGAAAGTCATCGTATAATTGTGACATTCCCAGAAACACATCTGGTTGTTCCCTTACTATCGTTCCATATATACACAAAGAAAAATAAACCTTTAATAAAAACAATCAGCCATTTCATACAGTTTTTTACAGTAAAACACTGTACTGTAATACGTTTTGGAAGTGAAAAAGAACAAGTGAAATTCAAAGTGAAAAATCGTTACAATTAAAAAGAAAAAAGTTACTGTCTATTCTTAGTATATTGTTTTAATTTGTGTTTAATATGACTGAGATACTATTATAGATTTATTAATATTTTCATTTTAGAAATGTTGTTTGTTTTTGCCATATTTAGGTAGTTTTTAATAATATTTAGAGTTTTTATTTTTGTGTTTCAATTTAATTTATTTAAAAATGTACAATTTTAAGAATTTTGTTGTAGTTTTATTACATAAAAAAATATATGTCTATTGTTTTATTAATTTAATTTAATTTTATTCATTCACATGGTTATTTTAGAAAAAATGTAAAAAAAAAAAATAATAAAATCAGAAATGTTGATTAAATTAAATACATTTTAAAATATTGAAAAAAAATAAATAAATAAATCTATATAATATATATATGGGCATAATATATTTTTTTTTTTTTTTTTTTTTTTTTTTTTTTTCCTAAGCAAGTAATCTTTTTTGTTTTAGTAAACTATAACAAGCCTAGTCACTATATTATAAAGGTAAAATACAGATTTTAGTAATTTGATTAACACTACTACAGTATTTTGTATTTTTAACAGTGCACTTCTGTGCGTATAAAGAGAGCAGCGGTCTTACTGTTGATGTCTTTGTGCGGCATGTAAAACCCCCCGATGGAGGAGCTGATGTACTGATGGCTGCTGCCGCTCTCAGACGCCATGTACCCGTCCTGACGCTCTGCTAGCGTTCCCTGAGACGACAGGTAGCTCGGGATGTCCGGCGGGAGATTCGTCTCATCTAAACACGAGAGAGACGCAGGGTTAGTAGCGTTAAACGTCACCGGTGCGATGTCGGGTCAGGACTGACCTGTGTTGGTGACGCTGCAGTCCTCGTTGCGTCGGCGCGTGTGATAGATGACCACGACCCACACTAGCGAGGTTCCCACCACGCAGCACACCACAGCGATGATCACGATGCCCACAGTGGTCCAGCCGTCCTCCTCCGGCCCCAGAGCCCCCCGCTGCCCGCCGGCCCCCGAGTCACAGTTTGGGTTGGGCAGGACGGCCAGACGCACGTTCCCACCGGGGGGGGTCGCTTCCGTGCCCAGCGGGTTGGACATCTCGCAGGTGTAGGTTCCTGCGTCTCCGTCCGCGGCGTCCACGATGATCAGTACAGCTGGTTTCCCGGCGGCGAAGAAGTGTCGCTCGGTACCTACAGAACACTCTCCTCTTTTCCACATTAGACTAGGCGGAGGACTGCCGCCCGCGATACACTGCAGCACCGCCGTCTCGCCCTTCACCACCACACGGTCCAGCAGCGGACGCAGGAACGACGGCGTCTCTGCACGAGCAACGGGACGTTAGTCCATGACATCTCAGGAAAAATAAACTCTGGTGCAGTTAAAAAAAGAAAGATTTCATCCAGAACCCAAATTCTCATAATATCCATTTGTTTGAGGATGAGGTTGATGCATGAATAAATCATAACTGAACATTATTGGTATCGCATCTAATAATCTCCATTCATTTGTGTGCTTGTCACATGTGTAAAAGTCACAGCTTTCAAATTTTTTTCACAAACATTCAAACACATAAATAAATGGTTTTGATGCTCTTATGTGGTATTGTGACAGATCATCTATATAATAATAATAAAAAAATAATATATATATACACACAAAAATGTCAAAAGATTTTATGCATGCATTAGAAGACATAGCAGATGTTTTTGGAGGGAAATACAAAAATATATAAAACAAACTTTAAACATAAAAAACAGCCAGTTCTTGTACGTTATTGTGTTTGATTAAATTAATAAAAAAAAAATAATAAAACAACATCATCATAATATTACACATTTGCTGTTAGTCATGTCTTTATTGTTTAACGTATGTTTTATTATACTTACATAGACATATACATAATATAAATTATTATATAAAGTAAGTAATTAAAATGTTGACAGAAAAACTGGCATAAAGTTTTCCTAATTATATATGTATTAAAATAAATAAAAACAATAAAATAAAAAAAATTAATAAAAAACTTCATAAAAGCCACCTTCAATCCATTTAAATGTTTTCTATGCATTAAATTTGATTAATTATTTGTTTTCTAATTATTTAGTATACAGTCTTTCTTTCTTTTTTTATATACTTTAGTTTTTCCAGCTACATTAAATCTTTATTTTTGGTTTTGTAATATAATTATTTTGGTGCATCATTAGTAATTTCACTCTTTTAGAGTCACCTTTTATGACAAACACATGCATCCTCTTACCCAGCATCAGCAAACACAGCGCCAGCAGAGACCTCCCCAGCGCAGCTCTAAACACCGAAGCCCTCCGTCTTCACGTCCACCATCAACAACACCACGACCAACAACACGACGTCCATCCGGCATCACGCGCACCCGCCGCTCGCGGGCCGCAGGGAAATCCGTGCCTCCGTCCTTCTGCCAGGCGATCTGAGGAGACGGGTGTCCGCTGGCGGCGCACTCCAGGCGCGCGGTGGCTCCGGCGCGGATCGTCAGGTCCATCGGGGCTTTGGTGAAGAACGGCAGCACTGCGCGGGAAAAATGGATGAGGGATTGTTTTCACAAACTCAAGCAATTTTAACACATTTGGCACAGTTCAAAAAATAAAAGCATAGTTTTTTGTTAGGAAACAAATCTTTGCAAATGCTTTAAGAGCCTCAAAATATATATTATAAATTTTTTCTGACTTTTTTTTTTTTTTAGAATAATGTTTTAAGCAATGTAACCATTCGGGTCATTTTGACCCGGCAATGTATGGAGAACCATTAGTGTCAAAAATAATTTTGTAAAATTATCAACAAGTTTATATTGGGGTCAAAAAATTTTGTAAATATATGTAGCCTTTTCCCCATATCACACACAAGTTTGTTGATGAACATGAATGTGTCACACATAACCACTGCAGCATGAAAAATGTATCACTTTTTTAATCTGTAAGAAAAAATTAATTCAAACAAAATTAAATCATTTATTATAAAAAATTAACATAGAAAAAATTATATCAATTCGTTAGAAATAACTATGTCGGTTTCATAAATTTGGACTTTTTTTGAGCAATTATGAGTTATATATATACACACACACACATATATTTAAAATATATATATTGCCGATATATATTTTTTTTGGTGTAGTTCATGCAAAATGTAAAAAAAAAAAAAAAAATCTTTAAAGGGTTTAATGCTGGACTAATTATATATTTAAATACTATAATATATTAATATAATATATATAAACTTTTTTTTAAAAAATACATAATTTTTTTTGGTGTAGTTCATGCGAAATTTTAAATTTCAAATATTTTTTTTCTTCAACTTTTTAATCAATAAAAGTGGGGTACATGCAGTATCATTCAAAACTTTGCATTTTTTCCACATTCACTCGTTAATGAGAAGTTGCTGATCAGATACAATATGGTTTTAGTTGAAAAATATAAAATTTTGACTTTTTAAAAAATTAATTCTTTGGGTCCACATATACACGAAATGTGAAAATAGTAGAGATCATGAATAGATTATGAGGGTTATGAAACAGATTCAGCATAATGTTATTAATAAACAGAGTCTGTTTAGATGTAACTGTGTGATTGTGTCGGGCCGAACACTTACTGTGGACGGTGAGTTTGGCTTTGGTGGAGTACGAGGAGCCGAAGTGGTTGGAGATGACGCACTGGTATCTGCCCTCACTACTGAACTCCACGTGGCGCAGCTGCAGTGTGGTCGTGTACTCGGTGACCTCGCTGACCTGAGAGCGCAGGTGAGCCTGGTTATGGATCTCGGCGTCGTTCAGGATCTCGTTGTCTTTCTTCCAGGCGAAGGTCATCGGGGAGTCGCTGGAGCTGGCCGCGGAGCAGACGAACGTCACGTTGGTGCCTTTGATGGCTGATTGTGTCTCGGGCTGCACGGTGATCTGGGGTTTGGGGAAATCATCTGCGAAGCACAAAAATATCAAATATGAACAGTTTTTATGATGTTTTGTCTTTAGGCTCAAGTTCCATTTAGCTTAATTTTTTTAATGCCATTTTTTGCATATACTATTATTCAACATGTTTCTGAAAGAAATCTCTTCTGCTCACCAAGGCTGCATTATTTAAATTAAAAATACAGTAAAACCAGTAATATTGTGAAATATTATTACAATTTAAAATAACTTGCCTATGTGAATATATTATAAAATGTAATTTATTCCTGTGATGCAAAGCTGAATTTTCAGCAGCCATTACTCCAGTCTTATTTTAATATTTTAATTTTAATTTCATCAAAAATAATACAGTAAAAACAGTAATATTAACTGAAATATTATTCCAGTCTAAAAAATTGTCTTCTATGTGAATATCTGTTAAAATGTAATTTATTTCTCTGATCAAAGCTGTATTTTCAGCATCATTACTGCAGTCTTCAGTGTCACATGATCTTCAGAAATCATTCTAATATGATGATTTATTATCAATGTTGAAAACAGTTGTGCTGCCAAATATATTTGTGGAAACCGTGATACATTTTATTTGAATAAGTTGAATAGAAAGTTCAAAAGAACAGTTCTTATTGCAAATAAATGCTATCTACAACATTACAAATGTCTTTACTGTCACTTTTCATCGATTTAATTTGTCCTTGATGAATAAAAGTTTAAATTTCTTTAAAAGAAAAAGACACAAACACAGTTTTATTCATCAAATTCACAACAGTTTTGATTGTAAATATGAAAGGAACAGCTTCTGTGGAGATTCAAGAAATGGAATCATGAATAAGATCCCAAATGAACGGCTGAAACTCGCCCACTCACCGCACACAAACTCTTCTTGGGCGACGGCGAAGACGCTTTTGCCCTTCAGCAGATGTGGATGGGCGCAGCTGGCGTTCACCAGAGGAAGGAAGGCATGTTCGGCCACCCACGGAGAAAACCACTTGAGCTGGCAGTCGCACAGCAGGCTGGACGTGTTCAGGTGCCTGACGGGGCGAGAGAGCCGTGAATAATCCCCGCAGGTTCACGAGCGGCTTTAGTACAGAAGCACAGATTCATACTCACAGCTCTGCCAGCTTCTTCATCTGAGAGAACGCGTTGGCTTGAACCGACATGATGGCGTTGTTGCTCAAGTCCCTGCGATGTGAGGACAGAACAGACGTTTAACAATCATGCATCACCACCAAATGTTTCAGATCTGAAAGAGAGACTCTCACAGCTGCTCCAGCAGGTCCAGGCCTGTGAAGGACTTCCGGGTGACCGATCGGATACGATTGCCTTGGAGAAATTGAGGAACAGAAAAACGAATATAAACCTATTTAGAGCATTTACTAGGGCTGTCAAGCGATTCAAAATTCCAAATTAACTAAATTAATCGCACATCGATTTTGGCTTTAGAAAGAAATATTTTGATTCTTTTTTAATTAAATTATACTCTAAATATGAAACCAAAAGCGCCAGAAGATGACGGCGAGTCTTAATGAGTGAGTCATTGAATCATTCATTCAACCGATTCATTCAAACAGCCAATGAAGCAAGTGAATGAGTCGCTGAATCATTCACTCAACTGATTCACTCAAATGACTGATTCATTCGGAAGCGAAGCAAGTGACACTGAATCACTGACTCACTTGATTGAATCACCAGTTCCACTCTCGCTTTAACTGAGCGATTTTCATTTGCAAAATTGAGCAAAACAGACAACGTTACATCTAAAACGTAACAAAATTAATTTCTTGTTCATTGAACTGTTGTACCAAATCAATAACACATTAGTAATGCTGCAGATACTGAGTAAAACAGCACTCTTGCTGGAGTGATATTGCTAAACTATATCATATAACATTAATAAAAGAGAGTCATTTTTGTGCTCATATCTTGATTTTTAGGCTCCTATAACTGCGTTCACGCAGTCAGTTGTCGTCCTGTTCATCAGTGTAAGATAACACATGTCTGTAGCTCTGAATATCACAAACAATGCATAAGCAAATAAGATCACTCACAGTTTCCTCAGATTGTCGAGAGCAGAGAAAGGGCCGTTCATGTCCTCGATGGTCCATGAGATCTCGTTATACTTCAGATCTCTGGAGAGGGCGAGAAATCGGAGAAAACACAGTTAAAATCCAAGCCTCCAATCACTGCATTATAAGTTTGGATCATTTACATCTCATCTCATTACTGGAGATATAGAGCCACGACTGATATTTAGATCAGTTTATATTCAGTATCTGCTCTACTGTTATAAAGATCTCATTGGTTTACATCACAAGCATCAGAATATCATCATATAAATATCAGCATGTTTAATGATATGAAGGGATTCACAGGACTTCTATTGCTCTTCTGAAGAGTCTGATGTCCAGCCGAGAACATTTAATCGAAACTAAACAGCGATAAACAGCTCGTTGACGTCATAACAAACTCACAGCGCCTGCAGGTTGGCGAGGCCGCGAAACGCTCCGTCAGCGATGAAACTGATGCGGTTGTTTCCGATGTGGAGCTGCTCGAGGACGCTAAGTCCAACGAAACTGCCTTCCTCCAAGCGGCTCAACTGGTTCCAGCTCAGATCGCTGACAGACAGAGAACGAAAATATTAAGTGAAGGATTCAACAAAACAGCAGCCAGAAGTGCTTTAAACGTCAGTGAAGGACTAATCACGGTTCTTTACTTGAGAATCACTTACACGCTCAGAAAAGGTACAAAAGCTGTCACTGGGGCAGTGCCTTTTCAAAAGGAACACTTTTGTACCTTTTAGGGACCAATATGGACTGTTTAGGTACAAAGGTGTGCCTTTTGAAACCTTTTGTACCTTTTCTTCTGAGAATGCACTTACAAATGTTTGCTAAATGAATACATATGAATTAATAACAATAATAGAAAAATATATAAAATATAAAAAATAAAAAAATAAAAAATATAAAATAAAATAAAATAATTTCCCTCCTTTAAACACAATCATTTAATGCCCCAAAACACATCATTTAACCATTATATCAATCCTGAACTGATGGCATTTGTTATTAAAAACTGTCATGATATTGAAGAAGGTTTTCTTAAAAACCGACATGTTAAGATATTAGTTTAAATAGTTACATAAGAGCTTAAACTCGTCCAAAAGAGCTTAAACCACTGAGAGAGAAAAAAAAAAAGAGGATTTATTTTAAAACCATTTTCACTCAAAAACTGTTCACAAATAATTTCAGAGAAGTGGCAAGTTACACATTTAATTAAACATAAATTTTGTAAATAGTATTTTCATGGCAAAAAATGATTTTCTTAGTATTTCTGAAGTTTTCTAGTAAAAATATCAAAATATTCTAGAATCAAGTTAAATGTACTTAAGTAAATTGACTTAAAATATTAAGTCTTGTTTTCAAAAAAATTATAAATTTTGTTTAAAACAAGAATAAAAGTATCTGCTAATGAGGCACGTTTTCCCTTTGAATAAAGATTGTTTCTTACCCCGTCGGCAGATATTGAAAATGTATCTTGATTTAAGAAAACAAGACAAAAATACTAAGAAAATCATGTGTAAAATGTACTCCAATGATCTTTGCTTTATTACAATTTCAAAAATGTTTTTTTTTTTTACAGTGTAGTCTAAAAATACTTAAAAATATTTTTAAACTCGTCTTAAAAATGTCATAATGTCATAATGTAAACAGGGCTCGACCTTTCAAAAATCTACTAGCTTCAGTCTTTAGATTACTTATCCAATGAAGAAAGACAGACGCAAGAAAACAACAGCAAAAGAACAACACGTTTCCTGTTTCCTGGCCTGCGCTGAGGCATGATGGGACAGAGAGGTGAGGAAGAGAGTATCTGTAGACTCACAGCTCAGCGAGTTTCTGGCAGAACTCCCAGGCGTCGGGTTTGATGCGGCTGAAGGCGTTGTGTGACAGATGCAGCTGCTGCAGCGTCAGGAGGCCGTAGAGCCAGCCTTTGCTCACCTCCGTCAGGTTATTGTACTCCAGCTGCCTGCTCACACACACACACACACACACACACACACACACGCGTCACGCACGAGTTCTGGATTAAACGTGAGCTCGTCACACGTGTCCGCTCCACTCACAGGACTTCCATGTTGTTCAGACCCCAGAAAGCGCCGTCCATGAGCCGCGTGATGCCGTTCCTCTGGATCTTCAGCGAGCGCAGGCCGTGAAGCCCGTGGAACGTCAGACCCTCGATGCGCCGCACGCGGTTCCTGCTCAGCTCTCTGTCAAACACAAGCACGGCGGTCAGGAACAGGCACGCCGTGGCTAAGACGGATGTGAGCGTGTCACTTACAGGTGCTGCAGGCGCGGCAGAGGGAAGATCTTGGGCGGGATGGAGCTCAGCCGGTTCTTGTTGAGCTTTAACACCAGCAGCGAGCCGGACAGATTACTGAAGCAGCCGTGCTCCAGCGTGGAAATACGGTTATTATTCATCAACCTGCAGGAACACACGATTCAAACACAGATGCATGACAAGCTGAAACGTCCTGCTTGACTGATTCAAAATCACTGATAGATCTGGCAACAGACAATAAACTACTTCTACCGAGTCACATAAGAGTAGAGACGCACCGATTGCAATTTTCCGGGCTGATTCTGATTTTCTAAAAACTATAACTGACAGCATATACAAACAAAAATATACTTTTTTTTTTTCAATGCAAAAAAAATAAATTTACATAAAATAAATTATTAAACATTACAATTCCCCAAATCTGGACAAAGTTCTCTCACTTAAACAACTCTCAAAATAAAGGGCTCTGTGACTGGAAAGAGGTAGAAATGAGCTGCTGAATGTAACAAAACAGATGTTATTTCCCTCTGTGTTTATAAATGGTCTTTTATTTCCACTAACCGTATTAAATGTGTCATCTTACACATCCAATTCTTTAAATTAATTCATTTAGAATAAAAAGAAACTGTAGAATTGCTACCATTTAAATAAAATCAGTATCAACAAACGCCATCTTTCCACGGCAGGAAACACAGAAGCTGCATCTGAAGTGGCTTTAGATGTATTTATACAGACTGTTTGATGAAGCTGAGGTGCCATGCATTCACAAAATTGCAAATGCATAAATAATTTTATAAGATTAATGTTTTAAATTTTTTAACATACAATTAAGAAATGATGGGGAAAATGATATGATACTTATAAATATGAAACCAAACTAGCCAAACAGAGTTTAAATAAAAAAATAATAATAATTGTTTAAAAATAAACTTAGCTTAACTGAGCTTAAACTATTCTAAAGCAGCTTAAACTAATCTAAAAGAGCTTTAACTATTCTTTTAAAAGCTTAAACTAGTCTAAAATGAGCTTAAACTAGTCTAAAAGAGCATTATCGACTCTAAAAAAAAAAGTTTTAAGTAATCGAAAAACTTAAACCAGTCTGAAAGACCATAAATTAATCTTTAAAAAAAGTTTAATCTAATTGTGAAGCTTAAACTTGTCTAAAAAGCGCTTAAACTAGTTTAAGCTCTTTAAAAAGCTTAAACTAGCCTTACATATAAAAAAAAAAAAAAAAAAAAACTATACAAAAATAGAACAAAAAGAACTCAAAAAAAACTAAAAAAAATAAAATAAAAAAACAGTAAAAAAACAGTTTATAAACAAAATAATCTGAAATGAATTTAAAATAGTCTGTATAAAGGAGCATAAATACTCTAAAAGAGCTTAAACTAGTCTATAGGAGCTTAAACTAGTCTAAAAGAGCTTAAACTAGTCTAAAAGAGCTTAAACTAGTCTAACAGAGCATATACTAGTCTAAAGGAGCTTAAACTAGTCTAAAGGAGCTTAAACTATTCT
Source organism: Cyprinus carpio (assembly GCF_018340385.1). NCBI lineage: Eukaryota > Metazoa > Chordata > Actinopteri > Cypriniformes > Cyprinidae > Cyprinus > Cyprinus carpio. Next base: position 852,974 of record NC_056575.1, read on the forward strand.
AAAGGAGCTTAAACTAGTCTAAAGGAGCTTAAACTATTCTAAAGGAGCTTAAACTAGCCTAAAGGAGCTTAAACTAGCCTAAAGGAGCTTAAACTATTCTAAAGGAGCTTAAACTATTCTAAAGGAGCTTAAACTAGTCTAAATGAGCTTAAACTATTCTAAAGGAGCTTAAACTAGCCTAAAGGAGCTTAAAATCGCTTAAAAAAGCTTAACATAGTCTGAAAGGTGACTGTTAGCACTGAGGAGCGCGGTGAGCTGACGTGAATCTCCTGGCGGTTTCTGGAAAGCAGGTCAGTTGAGAACAGAAGAAGGACTCACAGGTTTTTCAGAGGAAGAGGAGGAAAAGCCCCGGCGCGAACCTCCATAATATTGTTGTTGCTAAGGTCCAGCGTCTCCAGAGCGACCAGCGAACTGAGCCGCTCCGCCGAGATCCTCGAGATCCTGTTGTTTGCTCTGAAAACACAAGCAGAGGCATTCAGAAACAGATTTCGGCGCACAGGTGAAGAGCGTCACTGCGCTTCTCTGGCTCTCTGATGTCAGCACACCTCACAACAGCTTAAAACAGCCGCTGGGTTCAGAAGTGTGTTATTTGGTTTATAAGGTAATTGCTAACAAGGTATTTAAACAAAAAAAAAAAAAAACCCTGGCAATTATGAAGCCCATTCCCTCAGTGAAAGCGCCGCTGACGAGCCCAGCAATTTCCCGACCTGCACGCCTCCTAAATTGCAGTGCAGGAGCTGCTTGTGTTAGAAATACAGAGGCACAGAGCCGCCTTTGTGTGTCAGACGCGCTGAAAACATTCCCTGGAATCGCAGGTCTAAACCTTCAGACAGTCACACACACTCGGTTTGAGTTCATACGTCTGAAATTGAGTGTAACTCAACATAAACACGGGGCAGACGTCATAAGAGTGGACAAATGACACCACGGCACATACATGTGATCACCCAAGACACTTAAATAAAACATCTTTGCAGATAAACATGCTGAAAATCATCATAAATAACTCTTTCAAGATACAGTGTATATGAATACATATTTATATATACTGACAATGAGCTTAAACTAGTATAACGGAGCATAATCCAGTCATAAAGTTTAAACTAATTGGCTTAAATTAGTCTACAGGAGCATAAACTAGTCTTAAAAAAAGCTCACACTAGTCTAAAAGAGCTTAAACTAGTATTTAAAAGGCTAAACTAGTCTAAAAGGGCTTAGATAAAACAGAGCTTAAACTCCCTGAAAATGCTTCAGTAGTCAAGAGACAAGAACTTAAACTTTACTCGTGCAGATAAACAGATACATTTGTACTTTTTAAATTGTACCTAACGATAATTTGTAAATACAGACATATTTTCACATCAAATCTCCAAATCAGTGTAGCAACAACATGAAGACTGCATATTTTTAAGATCTGTTTAATGGCATTTTTTAATTGTTTAATTTGTGTACCATAAAACACACATTATTTTCAATGTTTCAGTTTCTCATCTTCAGCTCAAGGCAGAAATCTGAACCTCTAATATTCCTCGCTCTCGTTTAAGAAAAGCCCACGGTGAAAAACAAACACCTTTCAAAAAAAAAAATCAAAGCATTAAACTGTTGTGTTGAGCCTTGCACAGAGGCATGATGGGAAGTCTGTGCTTTTGTGAAGTGAAGGAGGAATGAGTCAAAGGTGTTGAGAGAGCGAGAGATAAGACGCGGGACGTGCCGGAGCAGATCCTCTGGAGAGACAGACGTGTGAATCCAGCATCCGACGCAAAACAAGGAAGTCGAGAGGAATGTCGAGCAGCTCATTTAGGCACAGTCTCTGACCATAAAAACCTTTTTATTTTTAATAAGAAAATGTAAGTCCGTCCCTCAGATTTAAAAAACAACACCAAAGACGTGAGGAATGTCAGTCTCTGTTCTAGTTCCTGTTTATTACCTCAGTAATTCCTCATGAACAGCCATAAATTAGCCAGACACACTCTCTGTGTGTCTTCAACATCTGCTGAGAGTGTGTGTGTGTGTGTGTGTGTGTGTGTGTGTGTGTGTGTGTGTCTCTCCCTCCTCCTCTGTTCAGACAAACAAGCAGCTCATTGTGTCTTTCTGCCGCACACTTCAAATTTGTTCGACCAATTTTCTGCAAATAAGGTTGTTATACGCCGTTAGTTTAATCAGAGTCTGAGCGGGACGGGGCTAAACGACAAACACGCGTGAGCGTTATATATGACAGATTATATGAAAAACGCTCACGGTGAGATTGTTTCCACATAAAGTGGATTGAGAAAGCAGCGCTGTGAATGTTTGGCACATCAGCGCATTATGAGAGTTATTAGACGCTCGCTGAGTTTCACAACGCAGACACTTTCCACACTGCGAGTGTGTGTGTGTGTGTGTGTGTGTGTGTGTTTCTGGCAGATGAGACTAAAGGGAAAGAAGTGAAGTTGGCTCTGAGATGAGCAGAGAAGAGCTCACACACAGCCTGAAACACATTAATTTCAACTCAGTTTCAACATATTTTCCTCGTGCTGTAAAGCTCCTGCTGCAGATCATTAATGAGCAAATCCTTTCACATCAGCACTGCGCTTAATACAGCTGCAAATTCAACGGAAAATGTTCGGATTCTCAGTAACCGCGTGGTCGTGACTATTTTCAGGTAATCCAATCGATTAAGTGTTTTACAATTATTACATTTATGCATTTCCACAATATGGAAAACACAGACAGAATCAATGAATCCTGTCATAAAAACAGAATTTACAGCATAACGCGGAATGTTACAGAATTTTGCAATCAATCAAATCGTGATATAAAAGATTTCAAAGGGTCCTATTATCGTTCAATTAAAATGAAAAACACTAAATTTGGAGGAAATAATTTAAAGAACACTTAAAATTTTATTTGTTACACTTTAATTTTCTTTTTAATTGTATACTTAGACAAGCTTTTTGAGTGCTTAAATTAAATTAATTTTAACCATTAAAATGGAATCCAGAAAAATGTAAATGGAAATCCAGAGGAATTTGGATGCTTTGGATGCTTCCTATTTTCTCTTTTTGTTTGGAACAAGATGAATATAAACCAACAAACTCATTACAAATGAATTAGTCTTGCATCTAATTTTGTTGTTCTCAAGTGCAAATAAAACAGTACTGCTCAGGATAAACACACTAATATATCTAGCACAGTATATATGCAGCTGCATACGAGAGCAAGCGAACGAGAGAGAGAGAGAGAGAGAGAGAGAGAGAGAGAGAGAGAGAGAGAGAGAGAGCGAGCTGTACGGGGGTCTGGGGTATCGTATAGCTCCTGCCTCTTATTCAAACAGTCTCTCAGACTGAGCGTCTCTCGTCTTTGACCCTTCAGCCCACCAAAAACAAACGGCATCGCTCCACAGCTGGGAGTAATCCACTCACCATCACCTCCATTAATTCAGCCGTTTCACAGGAATCTGTGGCCTTGAACAATTAAAGAGCCACTGCTCAAGAGCAATTAGCTGGAAAATTTGACCGGCGGATTGAAGGATTGAGCTTTGATAATGCCTGTGTTACACCATTCACTGCCTGTCCTGAAATACTGCATCAATTTTCAATCACCTAGCAACCACCCAGTGCACCCTAGCAACAGCACAGGAACCTAGAAACCAACATGAAGACACTTGAGGCTGCAGAGCAATACCCTGGCAACCACTCCTCTATCTATCTATCCATCCATTCTTCTATCCAACTATCCATATATCGATCCATCTATACAGCTATATTTTTATTCAACTATCCATCTATCTATCTATTCAACTACCCATCCATCTATCTATCTATTCATAACTATCCATCTATCTATCTATTCAACTACCCATCTATCTATTAATCTATCTTTCTCCCACATCTATCTATCTTCTCTCCAACTCTCTATCCATCTATCTATAGCTATGCTATCCATTCACTATCCATCTATCTATTCAACTACCCATCTATCTATTCAACTACCATATCCATCTATCTATCTATTCAACTACCCATCCATCTATCTTCTATATCATCTATCGATCATCCATCTATCTATCTATTTCAACTTCCATCCATCTATCCATCTATCTATTCAACTAACCATCTATCAATCTATCCAACTATCCATCCTACTATCTTTCTATTCAACGATCCATCTATCTATTCAACTATCTATCCATCTATCTATCTATCCAACTACCCATCTATCCAATCAACTATACCCATCTATCTATCCAACTATCGCCCTAGCCATCTATTCAACTATTCCATCCATCTATCTATCAACTATCCTACTATCCATCTATCTATCTATTCAACTCTCTATCTATCTATTCCAACTAACCCGTCCATCTATCTATCTATTCAACTACCCATCTATCTATTCAACTCCCGTATCCATATATCTATTCAACTACCCATCTATCCATCTATCTATTCAACTATCATCTATCTATCCATCCATCTTACCCGTCCATCTATCTATCTATTCACTACCCAGCCCATCCATCTATCTATTCAACTACCCATCTATCTATCTATCTATCTATCCATCTCTACCCATCCATCTATCTATCTATCCAACTACCCATCCATCTATCTATCTATCCCTACCCAAACTACCCATCCATCTATTCAACTACCCATCTATCTATTCAACTACCCGTCCATCTATCTATCTATTCAACTACCCATCCATCTATCTATCAGTTCAAACGACCCATCTATCTATTTCCATCTATCTGTCCCATCCATCATATTGTATTCAACTACGCCATCTATCTATCCATCAACCTGCCTCCATCTATTCTATCTATTCAACTAACCCGTTCCATCTATCTATCTCTCTATTCAACTACCCATCCATCTATCTATCTATTCAACTACCCATCTATCTATTCAACTACCCATCCATCTATCTATCTATTCAACTACCCATCTATCAATTCAACTACCCATCTATCTATTCAACTACCCATCCATCTATCTATCTATCCAACTACCCATCCATCTATCTATCTAATCTTATCTATCAACACACCACACTCATCTATCTATTCAACTACCCATCTATCCTATCTATCTATCCAACTCCCATCCACCACACACTATCAACATCCACACTACCCATCATCTATCTATCTCATCCAACTACCCATCCATCTCTCTATCTATCAACTACCCATCCATCTATCTATCTATTCAAACACGATCCATGTATCCACCAATCAACTCGCAGGACCACTCTCCACCTAGCCATCTATTTCAACTATCCTGTCCCATAGTATTCAATTTTCAAGAAGAATGGAATCTGCTGGACCACTGTAATATCCACTAAACTAACGCAGGAACGTGAAGATTTTTCAAATCAATTAAAACCAGCATGAACCCTTTTGACTATCCAGCTATCGAACCAATGATGCATGCTTCATGTTTATGTAACGCCTTCTAACAAACTATCCATCTACACGAGTGATCAGTGATTTGCAGAAGAAGCTGAAATCTTTATCCACCTTCAACTACGTTCCAGTCGCCGTTCACGACTCAAATCCCAACCTTAATATTTCAAATGACAGACAAACATTTTTTGACAAGGCCAGCCATGACAACAGGCCCACCTCATTCTGAACACGGTTGATTCAACAAACTAAGGCCGCTCTGTTTCAAACATCACGTCTCACGGTTGTGAGAGCTACGGTAACGAGATATTCATCTGGTCTCACACATACTGCTAAGGTTTTCTCACACGGAGGGATGCTCAAACTCAGGATGACACTCAACACAAGGCAAACGCCAAACACACAACAACACCACCCAAACGCACACCAAACTCTGAGCTGCTGAGTCCACACACACACACACTCTCTCTATGACACCACACACACACACACACACACCACCCTCTCCCACACACACACACACACACACACACAACTCTCTCTCACACACACACACACACACACAACACTCTCTCTCTCTCACTCTTTTTTCCTCCACACACCCACTCTCTCTCCACACACACACACAGAGCTCTCATTCACAACGCGCTCAGATTATCCACTCCATCCACCTCTCCACCGCAGATATTTAAATATCATTACACTTTAATTTTAACATTCACAATAACAAGAAAACTGAATGAGGACTGTAAATAATCACTAATATGACTATAACGAATGAGACGATGAAGAATATTTCACATGAAGATTAAAACCAGATTTAACTACACCATCATTCAAACCATTTTGCCACTCACGCAGATCCAACCACCTGATGCTTTTCAGACGCAAACTCACGCCTTCTGAACAAACTGAACTCTACAGAAGTGAATCAAGTGATGATTTCAGAAGAAAGCTGAAATCTTCATCCACCTGCATGTATACGTTTTTTTTATTTGATTTGACCTCAAATCCAACTTCATTAATCTTTCAAAAGTGCCACTAGTGGAAGCAAACAGAAGGCAGAAATACAGCCATTGGTCAGTCACACAGAAAGCCCCGCCCCCAAATGCACCCCATTGGTTGAGTTCAAAGTTGTCAAGTCGGGCACAAACAACAAGAAATACAAAAGCATCAAAATCACAACCATTATCACTATTTAAACCAAGATAAACAAAAATAACAATAATCACACTAACACAAACACACAGAATCAGACTTCCATCATTTTTCCACCCAAATCGCCCAAATCCGACTCGACTCGTTGTTACTCAGTTTTCTGTGAACGTAAAACCAAACAGTCAAACATTTGAGGGGAAAATAAAACAAAACCCCAAAAAAGGAGCGTCACACTCACACACCAACACATCACCAGCCTGAGCTGCTGCAGGCCGAGCAAGAAACGTGCGTCACAACCAAAACCAGAAAAACAACAACCATCAAGCATCAAAATACAAAATATAACACAACACAAAACCTGAATAACAAAAAAAAAGGAATCCTGGTGATTCACGAATGAAGCGCACAGATGTTTTAATCTCACTGGACTCGTCACATACAAAAAGAAGACCTTTACATAGAAAAAAAACACATCTATAGCACCACATCTTGAATCAACGGGTTTAGATAATAATAGATGCTTCATCAAATCATGTTTGGGTTATTACAACTTGTTACTCCACAATCACATTTTCCAGATAGCCCCAACCCTTGTCCCAAACAAAATAAAAAATACTTTACAAAAATAAATCATTCACTTAACTAAAATAATTCTCTATAATCAAAATAGTAAATCCTCACAAAATACAAGTCTAAAAATAAAATTAAAATGATTCCCAAAAAAAAAAGCAGAAAGAGTCCAATAACTACATAAATTCCAATAAAAATCAAAATAACTACTTTCAGAAAAAAAACAAAAACGTTAAAAAAAAAAAAAAAACGTAAAGAAACGATACTATAATATCGAATAATTATAGATATATATATATATATACAATATATATACTATATATTCAAAATTTTTTGATTATTATTTCCAAAAGATGGGACATACATAAATAAATTAATTCCAACAAAAACTTCTGAAAAAAAACACACAAAAATGTCCAAAATAAAAATAAATAATTTCCAGCCCAAAAAATGTCCAAGATAAAATAGATAACTATACGTTTTTTTTTTTATTTGTAACAAAAACATCCAAAAAAAAAACAAGTATTTATTCTTTAATTTTTGATCAGTTTTCCAAAAAAAAACACACACTGTACACCTTTTTAAAGCTCTCACAAAAAATCATATTTTTATAACATAGTACTTCCACTTATATTAATACTGACTGATCAGTTTTCCAGTGGTTTCACACGGAAAAAGGTGTAGCGTGGGTTCATAGTTTAAACTGAAACGAAGGGTGTAAAACCAGCTGCTGCAGTCCCCAAACCCTCCACTGCCGCTGAAAAAACCCTCGGCTCTTCCGATGTAATTCATGAAAGCGCTTCTATTACTTCATTCCTGGCATCGAAGCCCGTGCCGTAACCAGAAAAGCCGGCCTCGATTTTTTTCCTCTTACCCTCCTTCTCGTCTCTCTCTCTCTCTACACATCGCTTTCTAGATCCTGGTGGGTTTAGCTGCAATTCAGCAGAATAATGGTCCGGGGGAATCAAAAGCTCCTGAAGTTTTAATTCGTGCAGATGGTGCTCTGCAGAGCTGGTCATCAATTAAGCAATCCTGAACGCCCTGGAGAGCCCCGAGACTCTCGTTCTCTCGTATCCTCACTCTTTGTGAACGCAATGCAACCGAACGAGAACGAACGCTATTATAACTATCTTTGTGACACAAATGCCAACGAGAACGAACGCTATCTATCTGCTTATTGTCAATTCTTCCACATGTGACAGTACTAATACACTATCCATTTGCGCGTATCTCCTCTATCGCAACCGGTGCATCCAATTACACTATCTAGCTATCCAACTATCTATCAATATAAAATATCAAACGTATCACAATAAGGGAATCTATTCCACCTATAAAATAAATAATATAAATAAACATCAAGGCACATGGCAGATGAGTGCAACTATTGGATCCAACAGTGATCCCCTACCTAGTGCATAAATCAATAGCTTATTCAGTCGGATTAAATTGACAAAGTGACCAAGGGCTCAGAGCAGTTATTTTTATTAACTGACTATGGGAGGTATCGATGTCGATCCATCTAAGTGATCAACCCTGCTGCACAAATGACTGTTGCAGGACATTCGTACAGTTATTGGAGGGGGGGGAAGGACCTGGGATGTCTACTGGGGGGGGTGGGTGGTTTCATAGTTCAGTGGTGATGAGGCAGAAAGAGGGACGGGTATCTATGTAACTACACATCCATCTTTCCAACTATTTTTCCAACTACCCATCTATCTATTCATCTTACCTAACCAAAAAAACCTAAAAAATAATCCATCAAACAACATTTAAAAAAATAATCATTTTATTTTTCTTTAATGATCTAAAGAATCTTTTGCCAGCAATAAGAGAATGCAGATCTTATGGATGTTTAAACTATGCGTTGTAGAATAATTTCGTCAGTGCAGGCGCCATGCAGTGGTCAGAATCCTCTGTGGTACCGTCAAAAGGGTACATGATCCTCTTGTTGTTCCTGGCCGAAAACCATACAGGTTTGGAACAAGAACGCTGCTGACTGATGGCAAATTGATAATAACACACCATCATAAATCCAATCCACGCCACAAATAAAGAACCTTTCTTTATCAATATTTCATCTTTAAAATAAAAACCAACAAAAACAAAAACCTCACTCAACATAACATCTTTAAAAAAACAAACAAAACAAATCCAATACACACCAAAGAGAACATTGTTTGTTGCACCAGGAGTGAACAAAACTTCACCTGGCTGAGTTTTCTGTTCAGGCCGTGTTGATGTTTTGAGCTTCATCAAGCCGAATTTATCTTATCGTCTCTAGAAACCTCAAGACCTCCAACCGTACCCCAAAACCGCAGTTCATGCACCGTGTTGATGTTGGCCAGTGTTGGGGTGTGAGTTAATGGATGGTCCGCTTAATGTTTCCGGAGGTCTTCGTGAAGTCCAACTGCCAGTTGCACCCCATCTGGAGGCCCAAGCTCAGCTCAAACCTGCGAGGCGGCTGCGGGGCGCCTTTGATTTCCAACAGCAAATCATTTCAGTTTCTGGATCTTAATGAACAAAATACAGCAAACACCAAAACATCCAACTATCAAAACATTCTCCCTCTGAAGATTAACATTCTACTGGCAAGCATTTTAACACAGAATCTCTCAGAGGTGGAGCGTTCACAGCCGTCCACTGCACACAACAACATCACCAGCCTTTGTTTCTGCTGCATATTTGTGCTTTTTTAGCATCAATTTAAGCATAAAACGGCTATTTTATTCCTTTAAACCTAAACACAGTTTAATAACTCCACTGAAGATGTAAACATGAAGCTGAATGGAACAGGATTTCTGTGTAAAATCTGATTTATTTACACAGAAGTAGTTCTGCTGGTGATTCACGAATGAAGCGCACAGATGTTTTAAATCTCACTGAGAGATCTGGTCACATTCAACAGGAAGTGCTTTACAGTGTCTAAAGCCCCCTGCCACGTTCCCTGTCTCGCTGTCACAAACACATTGAGTATATCACACTCTCTCAGTTCTGATAAGATAGATGGCTTTCTCACTCCCTGTTTCCAGTTTGATTAAATAAATTTCCAGATAGATAGACATCATACCATCCACAACAAAAAAACTCCACACAAAAAAAATAAAAAGACAATTTACAAAAAAAAATACTAAAATAATTCTTAATAAAATAATTCTCTAATAAGTCTTAAAATAATGGCGCCTGCTTAAACATATTCCATAATGTATCAAATACTTCCTGAAACTCAACGATCCTTAATTGAATTAAAAAAAAAAACTCCGTTTCCAAAAAAAGTAGCTGAGTCATAACAATAAAAATACAATTGATCTACCAAAAAAAAAAAAAAGCCAATAAATCTCCCTAAATGTCCAAATAATAAAGCGTACAAAAAAATAAACTACTTTCCAAAAAAACAAAACAACGTTAAAAAAAAAAAAACTCTTACGTTAAAAAAAAATGAATAGAAAAGCATAATAATAATAATTATGCTATTAGATATATATATATACATCGTACCGGGTGCTATATTGTTTGTTCAAGGGGCATGTAACGAAACTAGATTATGGCATTATTGCCCTCCAACAGATGGAACACCGGCACTAAATAAGCATATTCCCACAAAAGACTTCAGAAAAAAGACACACAAAAATGTCCCAAAATAAAAATAACCATAATTTCCGCCGCCGCGTGTTTTTGTCCCGCGAGACGCGGCCTGTCTGCTCGTAGCACGTCGCTGGTCGAGCTGATGGCGCAGAGATCCGGAACGCTGTTCGCTGAGAGCATGTTTCCGTGAATACAAACACACACAGTCCCTTACAGTCCTCTGAGTTGAACTAGTAATCGATGTAGTCCAGTTTATTGTCCAAAGAGCGTACGTTTAGCCAGTACGACGGGGGGGATGGATGGCTTGTGTGGGTTGCCGTTACCTAAGCCCGGATACCTCCGCGCTTAACCCCTCTCTGCTTCCTCCACGCCGCTTGTGGCGTCCCCCGCTGTGGGGCGAGATGCAGTAGAGGGGTCGGTGATGATGTAGGCCTCCGGAGCAGTCGCGATCTCGTCAACAGTTCCGCGTGCGCGGAGTTTAACAACTAAAAATGCGGCTCTGGCCACATCCGCAGAACTCACGACTGTATGCGCTCTTAAAGACAGATAGACGCTATGACGACGTACAAAAACACTGGGGGGCGCGTCACAAACAAAAAACACGAAAACCCGTTCTGTCGGGACAGAGGATAAGAATGCGCTGCGTGTATGTGTTCATGAATAAAATAACATATTTAAATTAAGTCCAAATAAAGTCCCAAGATACCATCCATACAAAACATATTTAAATTAAGTCCAAATAAAGTCCTGTGAGACCCTCCTGACAAAACAACAAAACACCGATTCATGAGCTAACAGCTTCCTGCGGAGAAATGGCAAGTTAGCATTCATTTAACATGAAGTAGAAAAACTTCAATAATCTTATTTTTATTTACAACTTCGAAAAGTCTTTTTTTTTGTGTGTGTGTATGTGTGTTTTGACATAAATGACTAACTTATTTATTTAGTCAAGTTATTCAATGTATTTTTGGAATGTTTTTTTCGTTGGAAACTATTTATTTATTTTTGAACATGCTTTTTGTGTTCTCATTATTTGTTGCTCAAAATATGATTTAATTTCTCTTTTTGCAACACGGATCATCAATATATTTCGGATTTTAAATTGCAAATAAATTTCACAAACATTTACAAAGAAATGCCAAGCAACACACTGAAATTCTGAAGAAGAAAAACACTCAAAAATAAATAATTTCCAATTAAAAAACATATACTTTTCTTTCTTTCTTTTTTTTTTTTTTTTTTTTACAAAAAAAGTGTAAACAACCTAATAAAAAAACGTCCAAAAATAAACGTTATTTCCAAAAGAAGGGACATAAATAAATAAATTCCAACAAAAATGCCAAAAATTAATTATTTCCAACCCCCCCAAAAAATGCGTTTGTGTTAATTTTCAACAAAAACATGTCCAAAAATCTTCATTTACAACTTTGAGAAATCACTTTAGAGTGTTTTGACATCAATGACAAACACTGATTTAATTTTTTTAGTCACAAAATCAACTTGTTCTCACATCAAAATGACTTTGATGCGCTTCCTAAAAGACTTTCTATGGTTTTCAACACAGAACATGAGAAAATATTTTTGTTTAGATTCAGGGCCTTTAAACTGAACACACACACACACACACACACACACAAAACAAAGCAGAAAAAGCTAAATCAATCAAACTAACTCAACATCGTGTGTTTGTCTCTTTAAAGACGGAGAAGATTTATATTTAACGGTTTGTTTTGGCGGTTTTTCAGCAACGTTACACATTTATAAACTGCACCTACAGTTATGATTTTCTACGCTGTGCGTTTTATCTCATATTTAACCGCAGCTGAATCTCTGAAAGCGAATGTTTTTCTGGATGTTTTGATGTTTAGACACACAAAGGCTCTGAGGTAAACCCACTCACAGACGCGTGATCTGCGCGGGGAGACGTTCCGCGATGCTGCCGCGCTTCAGTCCGCTGCAGTCCGCCGCAGACCCCGCACACGAGCACCCAGGCGGACACGGCTCCGGTTCCGAGGCTCCGTGGATCGCTTTTAATCCCGTGACGTGAAACACGAGCAGCGCGAAGCTCACGGCGCGAGCGGGCTGCGGCATTTTCACCCGGAGACTAAAAAACTAGTCAAAAAGTTCACGAAATCGATCCGTAAAAGTTTTAATTCCGCACGGATATGGAAGAGGGTGAAGTTCTTGGGGGGTCCGCGTCAACTGAATCTCCTTTTCGCGATTAATATCGTGGATAAAAGCGCGGATATCAGCGCTTCAGCACCCGCTCCATCTCTGAGGAACTTTTTTTTCCAGCGCGCTGGAATCGGAGCAGCATTCCTCGGCGCGCGCTCCCGTGGGCACCGCGAGAGGGATTCTGGGTAATGTAGTTCAGAGGCAGATACGGTTAACCCTCATTAGAAGTGCGTTCAAAACCAGTGGAGTATTTTCGCATTCCTAAAGAATCGTTATTTTATAAAACAAGCAAAACTACTTATTTTTTCCCAACTAAAACTATATTGTATTAGCAATCTTTAATAAAAGGAGTGAATCTGAAAAAATGTTTCAAATGTCACCATTGTAGACTATTACCCTTTTTGGTTTTATTCTCAAATATATATATAAGTTTTCAAACAAAATTTTACTTGCATAAACTTTCACTTTCAAGATGAAAAAGTGATCAGTTTTTTAATGCTGCAATGGCATCGTATTCAAGTTTATCGACAAAATTCAGTCCCAAATATATTATTTCACAAAAGTTTTTGACCCTAAAAAATATTCATAGATCATTTTGCGCTCCTAATGGTACTCCAAACGGACGTTTTAAATGGTTATTTCTCTTCAAAAATAATTGTCAAAAATATGAAAAAAATTAATGATGTGTATTTTGAGGCTCTTAAAGCGTTTGCAAACTAAAAACAATGCATTCTTTAGAATGTTTTATGTATCTCTTGCATTCTGCATTATGAGGGTGAATAACTATTAAATACAGCCATGGCTTACATGAAAACACTTGAACTCAAAACAGATTAAAAACACTTGAACTCAAAACAGAATTTATGTTTTATAGCTCTGGGTCTTAAAACGTGAATTAACAACTTCATTAACCATTACAAATGAAACACACACTGAGTCCCATTGAGTTTGCAACAGTTTGCGAGGCTCGTTTGTGAAACAAAGGGCTGATATCTGCTCCATTAGCATACAGAAGAGGCTGATGATGGGTCTGCTCCTCTATTATGAGCTCAATCTCACAGTGATGCTTCATTTCCTAAACCATTCAGCAGGGGATGTCTTCAGCAAACCATATTCTGTATTAGTTTAAATCTATCTGAATCAGAACTGATCCTGAAGTTCATGACTCCACTGACAGATATTTGTTCTGTTTTAAGCTTAAACTCACTTCATTTTTGATATATTTTTAAGAAAACATGACTTTACATCTTCAGTCGTGTTGCTTCCAAACTAAATGTGCCTTGATTTAAGAATATTTAGATATTTGTACTGGAAAACAAGGCAAAAATACTGAAGAAAATCCTCTTTTTTGTGCAGGTTTAGTATAGTTATGGTTGACTTCACTAGTAAATATGCTGTTACTTGCATACTAGTGTGTTTTTGAAATATAAAGTATTAAATATGGCATACATTTTATTTATAAAATGATGAAAATATATTAATAGTAGCAGTGTCACTTTAGTATCATTGTATTTATATGATTAAACTATCTATCTATTAGTTCTTTTAGTACAACAAATGATTTATTTAATATATTATATATAAATTTTACACAAATTAAATTACATTTATTCATTTATTTAAATTTTTATATATTCATATATATATATATATATATATATATATATATATATATATATATATATATATATACAAAATGTATTATTTAATATATTATATATACATTGATATTTTTATTTATTTATTTAAATACATTTATTTATTTATTTACATTTTTAATATATATATATATATATATATATATATATATATATATATATATATACAAATGTATTATTTTATATATTATATATACATTTTACATTTTTATTTATTTATTTAAATACATTTATTCATTTATTTAATTTTTTATATATAAATGTATGTATATATACAATTGTATTATTTAATATATTATATATAAATTTAACATTTTTATTTATTTATATAAATACATTTATTCATTTATTTACTTTTTTATATATCAATTTTATATAATACAAATGTATTATTTAATATATTATATATAAATGCAACATTTTTATTTATTTATTTAAATACATTTATTCATTTAAATTTTTTATATATAAATGTATTTATATATATAATTTTATTATTTCATATATTATATATACATTTTACATTTTTATTTAAGTACATTTATTCATTTATTTACATTTTTAATATATAAATTTATTTATATATACAAATATATTATTTTATGTTACACGTACATTTTACATTTTTATTTATTTATTTAAATACATTAATTAAAATTTTTCAAATATAAATTTATTTATATATACAAATGTATTATTTAATATATTATATATAAATGTAACATTTTTTATTTATTTACTTAAATACATTTATTAATTTATTACATTTTTTTAGTTTTTTTTTATGGTTTTAATTTTACTTTCAGGTGTGATAAGTCTGATTCAAACCCTGAAGCGCGAGTCTCGGGTCTGGCGTTCAGCGAGGTGTGGCCAGGTGCCAGTCATTATACTCAGAATAGCAACAGAGGAAAAAGTGTCTTCCCAGCATGCATTGCTCTGAAGGCTGGTCTCAGCCAGTACAAACACGAGCACAGGGCTGGTTTTGCAGGAGCGGGTTGTGTGTGTTTTACAGGTGACAGACTCTGTTTGCACTCAAACACCGCAGCAAACGTGTAGAAGAAGAGCCGATTCTGCTGCGTCTGCCGCAGACATTCCTAGCGACTGCGCAGCTGCAGGCATCTGTATACCGCGGTCTGTGGAGAAAATGAGGAATGCTGGGTATTTTGGAGCGCCAGTAATAATACTAACACTATTTCTCAAGTCTTTAGCCCTACTGTAGTATATTTAATACACATTTCTAAGGCCTCTAAATGATCAACACGAACAAAACTTTGCCGTCACACTCAATCTCCTCCATGTCTTCTGTTGTCTGACTGATAGTTTTTAACCATTTAAAGCTCTTTTAGTGTTATTGAAGCTTTCTTCTGTCAAATCCAGCGTAAGTAAAGGTCAGAATAACTGCAGTAATATCTCCAGATGAACTCTTACTGGACTGAAGCAGCTCAGCTTTACTTGATTCTCCATCAATCATGTTTTAGAGTCTCAAATCTGATCATCAGGATCTTTTGAGGAGCGTTTTGTTTCCAGAAGCTTTACTTTCACTGTTCCTCAGCGGAGGAATGATCTTCACAAGCCTCCAGAACATCTCACATCTTCTGAGGAGCCTTTATTTATACATCTCTCAATCACTGCATTATATGTTTGGATCATTTACATCTCATCTCACTGAGACACATTACTGCAGATATAGAGCACAGACTCATATTTAGATCATTTTATGTCAGTATCTGCTGCACTGTTATCTCACTGATTTAAATCACAAGCAGGATTTTATCAGCATCTGCAGCAAATTGCATATTTTTGAGTCTCTAAATACAATCAAGCAGTTTTTTCCTCCACTACTATATGAGCCATAAAAGCCTGATGCATCATATATGACACTCAACAATAAAAAAAACCATCTAAAGGTTTAATAATGTCTTCGAAACTCCCTCGCGAAGCGTGTAGCTGTCGCTGAACATCTGTCTCATGGTTTTGATGTGTTTGGATGTGTGGCCGAAGCTCATAACATCTCGAGACCGAACACAAACACGGCTCTGTGAGTGTGAGCGCCGCTCATAAAGAGAGCAGTGTGCGACACACGCCGCTTATAATTAATGAAATTACACACTAAATCATTGAGTTAGTCCTTAAACTGGTCTAGTTTACACAAACACACACATTTAGTGATTCCCAAAGGACAGGTTTATTTCTCACAGGCTGGAAATCTCTCACAGAGCCTCAGATGTGACTATTAAGACATATATATATACTACAAAAAATGATGAAAACACACTTAAACATTACTAAAACTTCAACTAAAATTAAAGTTGAAGATCCAGTAAGAAATTAATTAATTTAGGCATGATATTTTAAATTCTATATATTTCTGTGCTATTATTAATAATTAAAATAAAAGCATATGTGTGTATTATATATATATATATATATATATATATATATATATATATATATATATATATATATATATATATATATATATATATATATGATATATATATACATATATGCTTTTGTCTTTTTATTATTATTTTGTTAATAAATCTAGTAAAAATAACAAAAGCATATTACAAAATTACTAAAACATAAACTAAAATTAAAATGAAAATATAAAAATAACTCAAAATATTGATAAAAACTATAATAGAATATAAATAATGATAGTTTTCTAACTATATAAAAAATAATGAATAATGATTAAATTACAATAAATTCTTCATCTGAAACAAGTAAAAGCTGTAAGAAGAAAAAAGATTATTGGAATATGTTTTACAAGAAAATCCTGTTTCAGTTTTTCAACTTCAGAATCTCATGTTTAATAAACCCAAAGGTTGTTAACTGATAACTGAACCTGTTCGCGTACTTATTTGTGAATAATACTGTTTAACAGCGGAATTTATGGTGGGAAAACTACATTACCCATGATGCCATGCAGCACAATTCCACCAATCAGAGAGTTGGTGGAGTACAAAAAGAGCTAACGGTGCTTTCAAACTACTTAAGTATTTGTATATATTTTGCAATAAAACTATATAATTAACAACTCTGAACAAATAGTTTTATATTACGCCATCGTTTTTAATTTATAGCATTCGCAATGCCTCACGGGATTGTAGTTCTTTCCTTCATTAACGTCGTTAAGTTCACAGTTTCTGTTCAATTTTCAAACACTTTTTTTTGCTTCCAATCAGAGTTTGTAATGTTGTGAATCTCCTCGAAGCTGGTTGGTTTTGTTCATGACTTATAACGCTTTAACAAAGACTTTAAAATCCCTATAAGAAGAATGAATGGAAAGCTCAATGACGCCACCTGGAGGCAATATTCAACACCAGAATCATAAAACATGCTTCTCTCATGATTTAAACAGTGGAGAGGGTATATCTTTACATAGTGTAGAATATCTAAGTATCGGCATACTGTACAACTAAAAAATAAAAACAAATACATTTGACTAGACTTGAACATCTTTAACTCATTCACAGATAAACAGATCCTGGATTTATGTGTTCATACTGGGGTTTATGTGTTCATACTGGGGTTCATGTGTTCATACTTGGATTCATGTGTTCATACTTGGATTCATGTGTTCATACTGGTGTTTATGTGTTCATACTGGGGTTTATGTGTTCATACTGGGGTTCATGTGTTCATACTGGTGTTTATGTGTTCATACTGGGGTTCATGTGTTCATACTGGGTTCATGTGTTTCATACTGGGGTTCATGTGTTCATACTGGGGTTTATGTGTTCATGCTGGGGTTTATGTGTTCATACTGGGGTTCATGTGTTCATACTTGGATTCATGTGTTCATACTGGGGTTTATGTGTTCATGCTGGGGTTTATGTGTTCATACTTGGATTCATGTGTTCATACTTGGATTTATGTGTTCATACTGGTGTTTATGTGTTCATACTGGTGTTTATGTGTTCATACTGGGGTTCATGTGTTCATACTGGTGTTTATGTGTTCATACTGGTGTTTATGTGTTCATACTGGGGTTCATGTGTTCATACTGGGGTTTATGTGTTCATACTGGGGTTTATGTGTTCATACTGGGGTTCATGTGTTCATACTTGGATTCATGTGTTCATACTGGGATTTATGTGTTCATACTGGGGTTCATGTGTTCATACTGGTGTTTATGTGTTCATACTGGTGTTTATGTGTTCATACTGGGGTTTATGTGTTCATACTGGGGTTCATGTGTTCATACTGGTGTTTATGTGTTCATACTGGGGTTCATGTGTTCATACTGGTGTTTATGTGTTCATACTGGGATTCATGTGTTCATACTGGGGTTTATGTGTTCATACTGGGGTTTATGTGTTCATACTGGGGTTTATGTGTTCATACTGGGGCTTGGTTTGACATTAGTGCTAAATATATTTGAACATATAGTAGTCCATAATTGAACATTAATCGCGATTAATCGCATCCAAAAAAAGCAAGTTTGTGTTTACATAATATAAGTGTGTGGGTTGTGTATATTTATATGTATATATAAACAAATACTTGTATATATTTAAGAAATATTAACATGTACACTGCTGTTCAAAAGTTTGGGATCAGTAAGATTTTTAATGTGTTTTAAAAAAGTTTCTTCTGTTCATCAAGGCTGCATTTATTTGATCAGAAATACAGAAAAACAGTAATATTGTAAAATATTATTACCATTTAAAATAAAAAGAAAAATATTTTAATATACTTTAAAATATAATTTATTTCTGTGATGTGCAGCTGTATTTTCAGCATCATTACTCCAGCCTTCAGTGTCACATGATCTTCAGAAATCATTCTAATATGCTGATTTATTATTAATATTGGAAACAGTTTTGCTGCTTAATATTTTTTTTGGGAACCTGTGATACCTTTTTTCCAGGATTATTTGATGAACAAAGTTAAAAAGAGCAGTGGTCATTTAAAATAGAAATATTTTCTAACAATATAAGTCATTATTATCGCTTTCTTTAATCAATTTAACACATCCTTGCTTTAAAATAAATAAAAAAAACTGACCCCAAACTTTTGAACATTAGTGTATATTGTTACAAAAGATTTTTATTTTGAATAAATACTGATCTTTTTAACTTCTTATTCATCAAAGAATCCTGAAAAAAGTATCACAGCTTCCAAAAAAAAGAGAAATATATATAAAGCAGCAAAACTGTTTCCAATATTGATAATAAATCATCATATTAGAATGATTTCTGAAGATCATGTGACACTGAAGACTGCAGTAATGATGCTGAAAATTCAGCTGCGCATCACAGAAATATATTAGATTTTAAAGTATATTAATATAGAAAACCATTATTTCAAATGGTAATAATATTTCACAATTTTACAGTTTTTTTTTCTGTATTTTTGGTCAAATAAATGCAGCCTTGATGAACAGAACAGACTTCTTAAAAAAAAAAAAAACATTAAAAATCTTACTGATCCCAAATTTCTGAATGCCAGTGTAGGCTATATATATATGATTTATATTATATATAAATAATATATATTACATATATTTCTTAAATATATACATGTATATGTGTGGTGACACACCGCCCTCAGGTGGCTGCAAACTTATAAACTATTAATGAAATGACCAAAGGTAATTTTCCATTTTCATCTTTCTGTCAAGAAGAGAATCTCTATTCACATTTTATTCTATTTCTGTTATTATTCTAAACAATTCTGGCTTTAAATATCAGCTTATTCTTTTCCATTCTGATATTTCTGACAATAAGGAGTTAGATGATGTCTTAAAGTTTATTTGTATGATGGGTAAATACCATATAAACAAAACTATATACCTTCAGTTTAAACCCAGCTGCAAACTTCAAAAAGTCTCCTCTAATAATAATAATAATAATAATAATAATAATAAAGCTAGTATTATAGAACAGTTTTTAAGTAAATTTTGTTTTTTTTCTCTCTCTTCTCTCTTCTCTCCTCTCCCCATATGTTCTGTATTATTTGTTTATTTGTATTTAATTATATTTCTGCAATAAAAAAAAACATCTTTCTGTTAGTGATGGGAAGATCGGATCATTTTACTTGACTCGATAATTGAATCTCGTTACATCACAGTTTCATATCGTTCATTTGAGCAGAGTTGAATTACATTATATCGTTTTCAAATTTCATAATCGTGTTCTGAATATGAAATCATCATAATGCAGCCAAATATAATTTAGGATGAATGGAAACGATTAGCTCGCCTCTCAAATCCTGAGTCATTTCGTTCATTTGTCACGTGACTGAATCAAAATGAAAAAATCGTTCATGAACGACTCTTTTGTCTTTTATACATTCAGACAGACGATATTTTATTTATTTATTTATTATTTTTAAAATTATTTACGCTTTTGGATGTTCTTTGTCTTATGTTGTAAAGTCTGAAAAGAAAAGAAAAAAGATTAATGTAATATTACTGTCTTTACCCTTGGAATCCAGTGTCATGGCAGAAAAAAAATAGTTTCTCCCTGCTGATTGTTTAAGCACAAAATTTTGTGCGACTGTAATAATACACAAGAGTCGAGCTCAGGATAAATATTACCTTGTAACAAAGTTACCTTCCAGGATATGAACCTAATTAATATTCATTGCAGCCACTGAGCGATACGCCCGCCTCGTAGCCAATCGGAGAGCGCCCACTGGCTGCGCGTGTCGCCGCGTCATTAATATTCATGAGGCAAGCCTCCGCTGGAATCGCGTGTGACGTCACCGCCGCCGTCCGCAGAGCGACTGATTCAAACTCGCGCACGGAGCGTCTGTCTGCAGCGGCGGCGGCTGAAGGTCAGAGAGAGAGAGAGACCGCGCTGATAACCGGACCTGAAGGTAAACGGGGTTTATAAATGATGTGTTCGTGACACGCAAATGTCAAATGATGATGATGTGCATCATTAGATATTCGCAGTTAATGCGTGATGAATATTAATGAATATTGACTGGATGCATCCGGTCTGAATCCGCATCAGCCTGCCAGCATCCCGGAGCAGAGCCGCATCATCGCTATATTTATCCCGGCTTTGATGCTGTATTTCTGTGAGGTCATCCGTCGGATGAGATTCAGCATCACATGCGCTTCATCATGTTCACAGACAGATTACAGGATACACTCATATAATATAGTGTTACTGTAATTACCCAGCACAACATTCACTAATGTTAGAACCAAACACTCTGAAAGTAATGTTTATGGAGTATTCTTGCAACTTTATTAATATCCGAGATACATTCTCGTAATCTTAAAGGAGTGCTTCACTTCCAGAATAAATGTTCCTTGATGATTTACTCTCCTCCGTGTCATCAGAGCTGTCATGTCTTTCTGTCTTCAGTCGCAAAGAAAACAAGGTTTTTGAGGAAAGCATTCCAGGATTTTTCTCCTTAATGGACTTCATTGGGGACTGAACGTGTGACCTTTCCAACATCATTACGTCACGCGTGAAGTCCAGCTAGTGCAAGACCAGCATTTGTGGTTAAAAAGTATATAAATGTTTATTTTCTTTAGAAAACGAGCGATGGTTTCTCTTGATAAGACACTTATTGATCTGCTGGGATCCTCAGAAGCTGCACTGAAACTGTGATTCGGACCTTCAGCCGCTGGTCCAAACTGAAGTCCATTACACTGAGAAAAATCCTGGAAAGTTTTCCTCAAAAACCTTCATTTCTTTGCGACTGAAGACAGAAAGATATGAACATCTCTGATGACACGGAGGAGAGCTTTTATCCTGATCCTTTAAGAGAAAACATTCTGAGATCAGCTTTCTCAAAACGTCCTTATGATGTTATCTGCACTTGAACGTTCTTATCATGACAAGAAAACTGGATATTTTTAATGCTTTAGAAACCATTTTTATAATCTAAATTTGTTACCTGGTGAACAGGAAGTTATGAACATTAATAACAGGACGTTCACAGTATCTTTCAAAAACATTATTTATATATGATTCACAGAAAGTTTTTTCCTGTGTTTTGATCGTGTTTCATGTATCAAATATGATACAGAAGCTTTACAGGCTTTTATCAGAAGAAAATCTGCTTTAGTGTGAGTTATTGGTGTGTTTCTGTATCTGCTCGTTCTTTCTAAGAGAAGCCGGTCTGTGTACGCGTGTGCATTATGTATGTTTCTGTTATGATATCTCAGATGTTTGTGAGGTTAAATATCAAACAGTGTGTTCCTGTGACTCAGTGGTAGTGCAAAAGGTTGTGGGTTCAATTCTCAGGGAACACACACACACACACAAATGTATAGCCTGAATGCACTGTAGAATTTGTTAAAAGTTATTGAGTCTTTAATAATGTTCTCAAAAAGTTATTTATAAACTTTTATAAACCCTAACCCTAAGTTTTTAAATGTTCCTACTTGTTTTGTTACTTGTTACAGCAAACGTTTTTCTAGTGACATTAATTGAACATTTGTTCAAAGTTATCGAGTCTTTAATAATGTTCTCAAAAACACTATTTATAATTTTTTTTCTCTAAGGTTTTTAAATGTTACTACTTGTTTTGTTACTACTTGTTACATTCAAAAATAACATTCCGATAACGTTTCAAAATGATCAAATGGAATGTTCGCTTAACATTTTTATAACCAAGAAAAAAATTTTTTATAGAAACATTCAAAAAGCTGGACATTTTGGACGATATCTAACATTTTTTAAATGTAGCGGCTTGCTTCAGAATGTTCAAAAGTAACATTCCCGTTAATATTCTCTTAACGTTCACATAAGAATGATTTATTTATTATTAAACTGGACATTAAATGTTCAGAGAACATTCAGAAGGAGAGTTTTTTTTTTTAATTAACTAAACCTAAAATTGAAACTAAAATTAAAAACATTATAATTGTTTTTATTTCAGCTAGTTGCCAAGGCAACATTTCTCACTTAAGTTTAGTTAAACTTGATGTACTAATATAAAATGAATCAAAACTATATAGACATATATAAAATGAAAACTACTAAAAATGGCAAAAACAAATGACTAAAATTCTAAATAAAATTAAAATGCAAAAAATAAAAACTGATTTAAAATATGAATAAAAACGATTATAGTATACTAAAATAATGTTGTTCAGAAGTGTTTCCTAACTCAGTAGGAAGGTTTTGTTAGCTGGGTGTCTGTTCACAGTCACACTATGAAGAGTTAACGGCAGTGAAGTGAAGAAACTCTCTGTAGCGTTTATTAAGACGTGATCCGGCCTGACAGAACTCTGGGAGTTTTCCAGCGGTTCCGCATGACCCTCAGTGTCCTCGGCACAGTCTGTGAGTTTGTAAATATCAAACCAGGACAGACGGAGGCCTTGAATACAGCCTGGGACACGCAGTAGATCAGCTGCATCAGGCCGGTTTTATTGGTGTTTGAATAGTGCTTTAGACAGCACAGAAGAACTACCACATGCGTGTTCGTTCGTGATCGTTCAGCAGTAATGGAGATGAAGAGAAATCATGGCTGAAGATGAGGAAGGCCATCTCATTAAATATTCATGAGGCAGCACTTGCTGCTTCAAACCACACCTCGACCTTGAAGCTGAAGGAAAATGCAGACCTCAGACCTCTTATAACGTCTCACTGTGTCTCGTTTAGTCAGCTTAAGTCTCCAGGTGTCAGGTTACAGCGTCACCTGAGTCTCTGCCGTCAGCCAATCACATCGCTGCATTAGTAGTGTACTCGCTTCAGCTTCTGATTGGATCAGACGAACCTCGTCGCTTTAAACAAGACAAGTGATTGGTTTATAATTTGAGAGCCAGTGAGAAATATCAAAGTCAATACAAACGATAAAAAAGGTAACTGCAATCTCACAATTCAGACTTTTTTCTCAGAATTTTTTGTTTAAATCTCGCAATTATGACTTTTCTCAGAATTTTTTAAATCTCACAAATCTTACTTTTTTCTCTGAATTTTTTGCTTAAATCTCGCAATTCAGACTTTTTTCTCTGATTTTTTTTTTTTTTTTTTTTAATCTCACAATTTGGACTTGTTTTCTCCTAATTTTTTGTTTCCACCTTGGAATGAGAAATAAAAAAGGTAATTGCGACCTTTTATCCCACAATTCTGACTTTTTTGTTTCAGTTGTGAGTTTATATCTCACAGTTCGGATGTTTCTTCTCAGAATTGCAAGAAAAAAGTCAGAAGTCACAGTTACCTGTTTTATTTTGTTTCTCCTGTGTGATGAGTTTTGCTCTGGCATGTGTTTGCTGTAGTCACAACATAAAGAATGTCACACAGAAGCACGTTGTTTGTTATTTTGAAATATAGAAGTAAAATAATTGTCAGCATGCAGTGATTTCATTTACAATAACTTTGCAGGAAGGTTATTTGGATTTGCAGCCAAAAACAAAAGCTTATCTTACTCAGGGCTTTAGTTCTGTGGTTCTAACGATCAAACAACACATGAGTGTGTGTGTGTGTGTGTTTGGCTTCAGAACTGATATATCACATGATAAGAATCACTCAAGTTTTGTTTGGTTTGTAAACAATGACTTTGTTACGTCTGTAGCCCCGCCCACATTTCCATAAACTCAAGCAGCGGATTCCGAAGGGATCCTTTATTGGTCAGTGACTGACAGCTGTAAACACTGTTGCCATGGCGATGACTTTTGTTGTCTCAGTGACCTGAGTGGCCTTTAATTTCCTAAATCTCACACCCTCTGCGTGATCTGGACGTGAAGGTCAAGGTCTGGACAGGAGAGTGTGAGAGTTTAGACAAGCTCAGCTTTTAGTCTCTGCTTGTGCGGAAATGAAATGATGAAATATTTGAAAGGAAGACCAATCACAATTCAGTATGCAAATAAATGCCAAAAGAGGATTATGAAGACACAGCACACCTTTGACTAAAAAATATGTCTAGATAACAATAAAACAATAAAAAGGTTATTGCGACTTTTGTCCTCACAATTTGGACTTTTTGTGAAAAATTTTGCCATATTCTTATATGATTTATATGTCTCATAATTCGACTTTTTTTCTTTGCAATTTCACGTTTACATTTTTGCAATTGTTTTTTTTTTTTATATAATATATACACATAATATAATATATATCCTATATATCTATATACTATATATATATATAAATATATACATACCAATTATATATAATTGCACAGCTCAATATAAAAGTTGGATATATTACCTATATACATATATATACACAACACCTTTTGTGCATACATACAATACAACTTATATAAGTTATAATATTACATATACTATAAGCACAAATAAATGTATAATTTGCTTCAGAAATGTAACTAGCATCATGGATTTCTGTAAAGCAGCTTGTGAAATGCACCATACAAATAAATGTCTATTTTAGTTCCTTTTTGTTTCAGTATTATTTGCCATAGAGTGTGTTCATGATGTAGCCAAAGGCGTGAAAAGCATCTGTTTTGGTTCTCTTTATGCGTGTTTGGTTTTAATTAGTGCTCATTTACAGGCTTCTTCCACCCAGAGCTGCTATATCTGCTCTTTCTATCCACCCACCAGAGACTAAAAACAGAATCCAGTGTCATTCCTGCAGGATTCCAGTAAAAAAAAACACCTGTTTCCAAACAGGTTTCCTGAACACACCCACTGGTCTCTCATTGGTCAGTCAGGCAGATGGTCCCGCCCTACACTCACATCATTGGTTGAATGTCACAGCTGTAACATAGTGTGTTCTGGTCTCCGTCTCTCCTGCAGTGATATCCAGGGCTCACGATGCCTCCACCTGTCGGACCCCCAGCCGTGCCGCCTCCAGACGGTGGGTGGGGCTGGGCTGTGGTGGGCGGGGCTTTCATCTCCATTGGATTCTCTTATGCCTTCCCAAAGGCCACCACTGTGTTCTTCAAAGACATCCAGAGGATCTTCAGCGCCTCGTACAGTGAGGTGGCCTGGATCTCCTCCATCATGCTGGCCGTCATGTATGCTGGAGGTAAAACATTTCCAAAGGCAACCCTCTACACACTCCAGAATCACCATCGGCAGTTTACTCGCAGACTGATATACTATTTTATATATATATACAGTATATATATATACATACACTACCACTTAAAAGTTTTTAAACAGTTATATTTTTAATGCTTTTTAAAGAGGTCTCCTCTGCTCACCAAGCTCACAAACAAAATACACAAAAAACAGCAAAAGCAGTAATATTGCGAAATATTTTTACTATTTAAAGTAACAGCTTTCTATTTGAATACATTTTAAACTGTAATTTATTTCTGTGATGTGCAGCTGTATTTTCAGCATCATTACTCCAGTCTTCAGTGTCACATGATCTTCAGAAATCATTCTAATATGATGATTTACTGCTCAGAAAACACACACACACACACACACACTGACTTTGAAGTGGTCAAGTTTATGAGTAACTGTACATAAAATAAGCATTTTAGTGTACTTATTATTGGGTTACTTATAACCATTTTAGTGTACTTAAGTTAACAACTGCCAGTGTGAGGATACAAAAATACAATATAACAGATACTGTTAATACCTAACCTTACCTGAATTCAGTCTGAGTTGTGTGAAACGCTGATGGGATTTATTTATTAGTTTATTTAACTGTTTATTTGTTATCACTGAGTGTTTGTATATATATTGGTACATTTATTTTCCTAATGTGAAATACTGTGGGTTAAAGTTTCATGGATTTATTGCTATGTTTTTCCTATGATGTCTAGTCATCAAAGAATCCTAAAAGAAAATGTACTCTGTATGTACCTGTATGTAAATGTACTAATGTAGTGTGTTTTAAATATTAATAATAATAATAAAACTATTTTTCTTGAGCAGCAAATCATCATATTAGAATGATTTCTGAAGATCATGTGACACTGAAGACTGGAGTAATGATGCTGAAAATACAGCTGCGCATCACAGAAATAAATTACATTTTAACAGAGATTCACATAGAAAGCAGTTATTTTAAATAGTAAAAATATTTTCACTGTATTTTTATTAAAAGACATTGGGTTTGTAAAGGATTAACCTGCTTTGGCATCATTTAAAGGTCGTGTGGACGCTGTAGCTGATGTGATGTTCAGCAGAAGCACGTCTGAGAAACCACTTTCAATTCACGTCAGATAAAATTCATTACTGGATTAATTAAATTAGCCCCTCCGTTTCACATTAAACACACGTCCAGAACAAACTGCCCGGCGTCGCACGTCATGCAGCACTCTCCTAAATGAAATCAGCATGTTTTAGTATGAGAAAGCATTAACATGCAGCTCTGACCTTAACATGCTGGAGAAAACACACCTGCTCAGCTGCGTTTCCCACTGAACACTAGAAATCATTAGTGAAAGCAAACTCCCATGATGCATCTGCATTATAAGACTTGAAGTAAAACATTCAATCTGAGAGAACGTCATTTCTCTCGTCTTGCACTCCAAAAGCTCTCGGCTCAAGATCAATAAATCTAATCCACTTTACCCTCGAGACACACGAGTGTGTGTTTGTGTGTGAGTGATTGTTTGTGAGTGTGTGAGTGTGTTTGCGTGTGTGTGTGTGTGTGTGCGTGTGTGAGTGTATGTGAGTGAGTGTGTGTGTCTGTGTGTGTTTGCATGTGTGTTTGCGTCTATGTGATTGTGTGAGTGTGTGTATGTGCATGTGTGTGTGAGTGTGTGTATGTGCGTGTGTGTGTGAGTGTGTGTGAGTGTATGTGAGTGAGTGTGTGTGTGTTTCCGTGTATGTGATTGTGTGAGTGTGTGCGTTTGCATGTGTGAGTGTGTGTGTTTGCGAGTGTGCATGAGTGAGTGTGTGTTTGAATGTGTGAGTGTGTGTGTTTGTGTGTGTGAGCGTATGTGTGTGTGAGTGTGTGTGTTTGCATGTGTGTGTGGGTTTGTGTGTGTGAGCGTATGTGTGTGTGAGTGTGTGTGCGTTTGAGTGTGTGTGTGTTTGCGTGAGTGAGTGTGTGAGTGTGTGTGTGTTTGCGTGAGTGAGTGTGTGTGTTTGCATGTTTGAGTGTATGTGTGTGTGTGTGTATATGAGTGAGTGTGTGTTTGCGTGTGTGTGTTTGCGAGTGTGCGTGAGTGAGTGTGTGTGTCTGGACATGATTCTGTTTCTGTATGTTTGCGTGAGTGAGTGTGTGTTTGCGTGTGTGAGTGTATGTGAGTGTGTGTGTGTTTGCGAGTGTGTGTGTGTGTGTGTGCGTGTGTGTTTGCATGTGTGAGTGTGTGTTTGCTTGTGTGTGTGTGTTTGCGTGAGTGAGTGTGTGATTGTGTGTGTGAATGTATGTATGTGTGTGTGTGTGTATATGAGTGAGTGTGTGTCTGCATGTGTGAGTGTATGTGTGTGTGAGTGTATGTATGTGTGTGTGTGTGTGTGTGTGTTTGCATGTGTGACTGTATGAGTGTGTTTGTGTGTGTTTGTGTGTCCGTGTGTGTGTGTGTGTGTGTGTGTGTGTGTGTGTGTGTGTGTGTGTGTGTGTGTGTGTTTGTGGACGGCTGGTGAACTTGAGCTGTATTATAGAGGACAGAGATCAGTTCAGTCCTGTAACCCACACCAAACACACAGAAATACCACGCTGTTTGTGTTTACACTTTTCAAGAAATGATTACTTTTATTCATCAGAGTAAAGACATTCATAACGTATATAAAGTGGCGACCCGATTTTAACCACAAACACACACCTGATGATCTACAATACTCTCTTTATAAGAAAAGCTCACGATGCCAACAAACAACTACCAGAATTTACTCCTTAAAATAAAATGTGTCAGTAAATAAAACACCTGTTGATCACAGTGTGTCTTTGAGATATTTTCATTTTTTATTCATATTCGTTTTAATTTTAGTACTTTCGTTCATTTTAATTTTAGTTTTTTGCTTTAGTTATTAAATAACAATTATTAAACAGTAATAAAGTTACTAAATAATAATGAAGTAAAATAACTAGCTTAAATATTTCATCCGTAGGGAGCTGATCATGTTGTTTTTTACTGGATTTCAGCGGCTTCGCTCTGTTTTAGGTCCCATCAGCAGTATTCTGGTGAACACGTACGGCTGCCGTCCCGTCATGATTTTGGGCGGCTTTCTGTGTGCCATCGGCATGATCAGCGCCTCCTTCTGCAACAACGTCATGCAGCTCTACATCTGCATCGGCGTCATCGGCGGTCAGTGTGATGACCAACACACGCAACCACATTCGGTTTCCAAACTGCTTGAAATGTTGGTTAAACTATTCATTTCTTCTTGAAATTTTGGGGTCATGAATGACAGACATAGATGTGTTTTGGAAAGGCTGTACAAGGTTTGGTGACCCATTGGTTTCCATGCAATTTACCAAAAATCATCAACATAAAAAGATTTTCTGTTTCTGACTGTTTTTCATTGTAGCTTCTCAAACACTAAGATATATTAGATCTTTAAGAGCTGAAGGAGAATTAGTCAATAAATCAAAGGATGTTACTGGTTGTTATTTTTTTTGGATCTCAGATACTAGTCTGTTCACAAACAAATTCAAACAAATGGCTTTTTTTTAATTATTATTATTATAATGTAAATATGTGGGTCAATTTGAACCTGAATACAAATGAAGGACCTGTTGTTTTTATTACAATAATTTACTACAGTAAGGGTTACCTACAATAGAGGTATTTTTTTTAATCTCCAACAACCTACAATAGAGGTATTACATAAAAAAGTGACTCTTTAGTGTTTTTTGTAATGTTGATTTTTTTTTTCGATTTGTATGGAAACCAATCGGGGTCAAAATGACCGCCAACACAAATGACATACCATTATTTTCAACACAAAAAGAGTTCATAATTTCTCATAATATATCATTTTTAGTCTCCATCAAGCTATAATAGAGGTATAACATAAAAAAGTGACCCTTTAGGGTTTTTTGTAGTGTTTATTTTTTGGCGATTTCTGTATGGAAACCAACCGGGGTCAAAATAACACAAATGACATACCATTATTTTCATCACAAAAACAGTTCATAATTTCTCATAATATATATTTTTTAGTCTCCATCAAGCTACAATAGAGGTATTACTTTAAAAAAAAGTGACTCTTTAGTGTTTTTTGTAATGTTGATTTTTTTTTTTTTGGCGATTTATATGGAAACCAGTCGGGGTCAAAATGACTTTTTATTATTACAATTATTTTCAACACAAAAAGAGTACATATTTTTTCTCATATTTTATATTTTTCTATCTCTGACAAGCTGCAATTGAGGTTTTATATTAAAACGTGACCTTACAGTGTTCATTTTGGCAAATTTCACGGAAACCAGTGGGGATCAGTTTGACAACGAATGGATGAATGTACCCATATTTTCGGGTTATATGCTCATTGGATTCGGGAGTCAGCCAGTATCCCACAATGCCCTCTGCCATCTCGTTTCCTCTCACAGGCTTCGGTCTGGCCTTCAACCTCCAGCCGGCGCTTACGATGATCGGGAAGTACTTCTACAAGAAGCGTCCCATCGCTAATGGCTTCGCCATGGCCGGCAAGTCCCGTGTTCCTCAGCACGCTGGCGCCCGCTCAACCAGTATTCTGATTCAAGTGAGGTACGGCTTGGAGGGGAAGGAAAGCTTCTGATCCTCGGCGGGCTCCTGCTGAACTGCTGCGTGGCCGGATCGCTCATGAGGCCCCTGGTGGCCCCGCCGAACCCAGCCAAAGCGCTGGAGGAGAAACCGCCGGTGGTCAAGACAGAGAAGTCCACAGCCTGGCAGACGGTCAATAAGTATCTGGATCTGTCGCTCTTCAAGCACCGCGGCTTCCTCATCTACCTGTCAGGAAACGTCATCATGTTCCTGGGCTTCTTCGCTCCTATCGTCTTCCTGTCGCCGTACGCCAAAGACAACGGTGTGGACGAGTATCGAGCGGCCTTCCTGCTCTCCATCCTGGCTTTTGTGGACATGTTTGCGCGGCCGTCCATGGGCCTGCTGGCCAACTCGCGCTGGGTCCGGACGCGGGATCCAGTACTTCTTCAGCTTCGCCGTGCTGTAACGGCGTTGTGTGTCACTGTGCTGTGTCCGACGGTGGAGAGCTACACGGGATGGTGGTGTACGCCGTATTCTTCGGCTTCGCCGTCGGGATGGTGAGTACGTCCTGTTCGAGACGCTGATGGACCTGGTGGGAGCGCAGCGGTTCTCCAGCGCCGTGGGGCTCACCACTATCGTGGAGTGCTGTCCGGTGCTCATCGGACCACCGCTGGCAGGTTATAACACTGATAAAATATCAATATAAATATAAATATTAAATACAAACAAAAAATAGAAATACTGAAAATGACTAAAACTAAAACATATCTAGTGCTCATCGGATTTTTGCTGATAGGTAATAACACAAGATAAAATGAATGAATATTAGATCATTTTAAAATTGAATTAAATTGAATTAACTGAATTAAAAAATTTTATATTAAAAATGACTAAAACTAAAACTTAAATTAAAAATAAAAATAAATGTCTGGTGCTCATCGGAAATAAGATAAGATAAAATAAAATAAAATTAAAATTATGAAATGAAAATAAAAATCTTTTAAACTAAAATAAAAAATAAATATCTGATGCTCATTGAACCACCACTGGCAGGTAATAACATAAGAAATGACAGAATATGAATATTAGATAAAAAATGTACATGAAAAATAGAAATAATGAAAATTACTAAAATTAAAACTGAAATTAAAATACTTGTCCGGTGCTTATTAGACTGCCTTTGGCAGATAATAAAACAAGATAAAATATTAAATTAAAACTGATATTAAAAACTATAAAGTAAAGTGAAATATATTTCATATTAATTAATAATTAATATTAATATATAAAAATAAAGAGCAAAAACTAATAAAAATTACAAAAGCACATCAGTGTTATTAAAGTTAACTAAAACTAAAACAATAAATAAAATAAAAAGTTAAAGTAAAAAAAAAAAAAAAAAACTACCTAATTTAATCCAGCTACTCAACAAAACAACACATCATCATTCAATCAAAACTTAACTTATTTAAAAAAAATAAATAAAAATAAAACTGAAATAACAAAATAATATAAAAGGATATAAAAATGACAAAAACACAAAAAAATTATTATAACTAAAATTACAAATGAAAACAAAATAAAAAAAAAAAAAATAAAAAATAAACAAATATATAATATTGATGAAATAAAAAAAAAAAAAAAAAATAAAAAAAAACAACTTATTTTATTTCAGCTAGTTGCCAAGGCGACGTCTCATTTTCATTAAGTTTAACTTGATGCACTAAAATAACCAACTGAAATAAAAAAATAATAAAAATGACAAAAACACACAAAAAACAACAATATAACAGTGATTTTAAAATAACACTGCAACACATAACAAAAATTATATTGCAAAAATAAATAAAGAATAAAAAAAAAAAAATAATAATAAAAAAAAAAAACAAAAACATATAAAAAAACAAAAAAAAATAAAATAAAAAATAATAATACATAAAAATATAAATTAAAACATTTAAAATATTAATACAAACTTAAAAATAGTATCTTAATGATACTAAAATAACACTAGGGCACAATACACAAATTAACAAAATGCTAAAAAACAAAAATAAAAAATTAAAAATAAAAACAAAAAAAATAAAAAAAAAATAAAAAAAAAAAACAAATAAAAAAACACCACACTACAAAATTCCTCAAAACCACACTAAACTAAACAACACTGCTTTACATTTCTTGTCTTTGTTTTCATTTCTAAACTCTCTTTTTCAACATAATAACACAATATACCTCCACAACTACCACATGTATCTGTAATAGTGTCCTGGCATAATATTGTACCTGCAAACGATGATATGAACTCAATAAGCACAAAAATTAGCAGGGAGGAAGTTAGTGGACATCACAAGAGACTTACAAGTACATGTACCTGTGCTGCGGAGTCGAGTGGTTGTCGATCTCGGCATTGCTGGTCTCATCGGCAACTCATCAAATACCGGCCTGCTGTGAGCGCGGAGCGCAGTACAGACGCGCCTAAAGCGACCAGGAGCAGACGGAGACGGACGCAGACGCGTCGCAGGAGCTCTGCGAGAACAAAGACGGCGTGTCATCAAACACCAAACCTAGAACAAAGACGGCGTCATGCAGCACGAAACCAACATCTGAACACCTATGCACTCTGAAGACACTGCCAAAGAGATCCGGTCACGTCGACAAGCTTCACTAGGCTACGTTCACACTGCGAGCCTTAGTGCTTTTTCAGATCCGATTTTTTTGTGTGGCTGTTCACATTGTTGTTTTAAATGCGGCCAATATCAGATTTTCAGTGTGAACACATCGTGATTCTGAACTGACCTGAATGCGCAAAAGAATGATACAAACAGGGTTGCCAGGTTTACACAACAAAATCCACCCAATTGCTTCTCAAAACTAGTCCAAAACTAGCCCAACCATGTTCAGGGGGATAAATATCACATAAGTGGCGTTGCGTCGAGCCACGAAGTTGAAAAACATCCCGCGGCAACAGAGGAAAAGTAGCCTGATTCCGCGGGAAAACTGTGGATTTGGCAACACTTGCCAAATCATACGGAAGTAAACCGGGAGGATATAAAGTAAGCGAATATGCATTTATTTAAAGTGTGATCTGCTGCTGAATCCGGCGAAATTATGAAAAATAAAGACAAGGATATGACAAAAGACAGCAGAGTTTTGAAGCTTTTATGATAAGAACCCTTATGTTTTGCTTGTATATAGAGTTGCCACTGTAATACTTATGAGTTCTAACTAGAGCTTTCAAACGATTAATCGCATTCAAAATAAACGTTTTTATTTACATAATATATCTGTGTGTACTGTGTATATTTATTATGTAGATATAAATAGACAAACATACAGTATATATTTTGAAAATATTTACACGTATATATTTATATTCATATAATTTATATTATATATTTAATATATAAACATTTTTTTTTTCTTATGTATATACATGCATGGGTGTGTATTTATATATATACATAATAAAAATACACACAGTACACACACGTATACTGTGCAAACAAAAACTTTTATTTTCGATGCAATTAATTGCGATTAATCGTTTGACAGCGCTAGTTTTCAAAACACATTACACTTCCACTTTCGCAACTGTCTTGATAACTTTGAGTATGTAAAATCTTTGAAGTGTCTCATAGCATAGCTGTCCTGT
Source organism: Cyprinus carpio (assembly GCF_018340385.1). Lineage (NCBI taxonomy): Eukaryota > Metazoa > Chordata > Actinopteri > Cypriniformes > Cyprinidae > Cyprinus > Cyprinus carpio. The sequence goes on from NC_056575.1 coordinate 887,640, forward strand.
ATCGGATTTAGTACCACATATGGAAGAGACACAAATCGGAATTGAAAAGATCAGAATTTGGGCCACATTTGCCTGCAGTGTGAACGTAACCTTGACAGATCGCAGCAGAACTCTAGAGATAAACACGCACTTTGATATAGACGGACTTTATAGCTCAGTATCAGCCATTTCTCGTGGCTCATGTTCAGCAAACGCCTGTATTTGACAGCCAAACAGCACTCCGTTTTATACGTTCACACACACACACACACACACACACACACACACACACACACACACACACACACACACACACACACACACACACACACACACACACACACATTACTGACTGATCTGAATGTAAATCTGAGCGTTTCTGATGTTTTAAGGCCTTACGAATCACTTCTGAGGAACATAACCAAATCTACAGCTTCGAGCAATGTGATTTACACCAGACGTCCTCAGGGCAAAAACTGGTTTCGTTCAGTTTTCGGGGTAATTTTTACACAGTGTATTTGAGTTTCACATGATTCCTGTGCTTGGTTTGAGAGTGCTATTATCAACACTCTCCATGCTGTATTGCCTTAAATATAATGTGAGCATCTATTATACTAACATGAACTGTATGTATATATATAATGTTTTGTTTAATGTAATTGCTATTGTACATTTACTAATCAATTGGATAGGGGCTAAATAATTTAACAAATACTGTATTAAATGTATGGAAGCCTGTTTCCGCCACAAAATAAAATAATAAAAGTAATTATGAGTTTTTAATCTCACAATTATGGGGGGGGGGGTGTAAACTTGTAATTCAGATGAAAACAAAAAACAAAATTTCAAAACAAAACTCAAAAAACTAAAAAAAAAGTAAGAATAAAGTCAAAATTATATATTAGAGTTAGCAATTAGAGTTTATATCTCATAATGCTGAGTTTAAATCTCACGGTTTGTGTTTATACCCCAAAATACTATATATAAAACAATAAAACATTTAAAACCCAATAATTCAACATTATAAATCACAATACTAAAGTTTATAACCCCCATAATTTCTACATTGAAAACTAAATTTTAGTTTAAATCTCATAATCTGAGTTTATATCCCATAATTCTGAGTTTAAGTCTCACGGTTTGAGTTTATATCTCGTAATTCTACATTTAAAAATCTATTTTAGTTTATATCTCATAATTTGATTTTATATTTCATAATTCTGAGTTTAAATCTCACCTAAAACTCAATTTTAGTTTATATTTCACAGTTTGAGTTTATGTCTCATAATTCTGAGTGTAAATCTCAGTTTGTGTTTATATCTCATAATTCTAAATTTTGATCTCATGATTTGAGTTTGTATCTCATAATTCTACATTGAAAACTCAATTTTAGTTTATATCTCATAATTTAATTTTATATTTCATAATTCTGAGTTTAAATCTCACGATTTGAGTTTATATCTGATAATTCTACATTTAAAACTCAATTTTAGATATATATCTCGGTTTGAGTTTATATCTCATAATTCTGAGTTTATATCTCATAATTTGAGTTTATATCTGATAATTCTACATTTAAATCTCACAATTTGAGTTTATGTCCCATAAGTGTAAGTTTAAATCTCACAGTTTGTGTTTATATCTCATAATTCTACATTTAAATTTCACAATTTGAGTTTATGTCTCATAATTCTACATTTAAATCTCACAATTTGAGTTTATATCTCATAATTCTACATTTAAATTTCACAATTTGAGTTTATATCTCATAATTCTACATTTAAATCTCATGATTTGAGTTTATATTTCGTATTTCTACATTTAAAACTCAATTTTAGTTTATATCTCATATTTTAAGTTTATATCTTATAATTCTACATTTAAATCTCACGGTTTGTGTTTATGTCTCATAATTCTACATTTAAATCTCACGGTTTGTGTTTATCTCATATTTCTGAGTCTTAATCTTACGATTTGTGTTTATATCTCATAATTCTACATTTAAATCTCACAATTTGAGTTTATATCTCATAATTCTGAGTTTAAATCTCTTGATTTGTGTTTATATCTCATAATTCTGAGTTTAAATCTCATGGTTTGTGTTTATATGTGATTTACACCAGACGTCCTCAGGGCAAAAACTCATTTTATTCAGTTTTCGGGGTTATTTTTACACAGTGTATTTGAGTTTCACATGATTCCTGTGCTTGGTTTGAGAGTGCCACTATCAACACTCTGCATGCTGTATTGCCTTAAATATAATGTAAGCATCTATTATACTAACATGAACTCTATGTATGTATGTGCTATTGTACATTTACTAATCAATTGGATAGGGGCTAAATAATTTAACAAATACTGTATTAAATGTATGGAAGCCTGTTTCCGCCACAAAATAAAACAATAAAAGTAATTATGACTTTTTATCTCACAATTCTGAGTTTTTTTTTTTTTTTTTGGGGGGTGGGGGGGGGTGTAAACTTGTAATTCAGATGAAAACAAGGATCAAAATTGCAGTCAAAATTCAAAATGAGGAGAAAGTCAGAATTCTAAGTTTATATTAGAGTTAGCAATTAGAGTTTATATCTCATAATTCTGAGTTTAAATCTCACGGTTTGTATTTAAATCTCATAATTCTGAGTTTAAATCTCACAATTTGAGTTTATATCTCATAATTCTGAGTTTAAATCTCACGGTTTGTATTTAAATCTCATAATTCTGAGTTTAAATCTCACAGTTTGTGTTTATATCTCATAATTCTGAATTTAAATCTCACAATTTGAGTTTATATCTCATAATTCTGAGTTTAAATCTCACGGTTTGTGTGTATAGGTCATAATTCTGAGTTTAAATCTCACGGTTTGTCTTTATATCTCATAATTCTGAGTTTAAATCTCATATATCTTATTTATTGCAGAACTGCATTACATTTATTTTCTTTAATGCACATATTGAATATGAAAGCGTACATATGAGACATTCATTTGTTTTTAAGTCCATGAGCACCAGGGGTATTATCATGATTAAATTATTACTATTACTGTAGTACAGACACATTATAATGCTGCAATGAAGATGTTGTGCTTTGTATAGCATGTAAATATCTAACAGCATGACATGTTGCATCACACAGATGTTGTTAAATCAGTATGTATTCACTTCGTTGGTTCATTGTTCTGGATGTATTGAAATTTGTAAATAAAACAACATTTGAAAGATGCCTCAAGATCTGACTTCAACACAAATGAAATTATGTAAAATAAACCGATTTTTCTCTCTTACTCCCTAAACAACATCCAACTAATTTAATCTTTTTTATGTTAAGTGAATTAAAAACAGCAAGAAAACAAGCAGCTAATATTAAGGGGATTATGCAGCATTTATATCTAATTCAAATAGTTAAAGGCCAGGCTAGCATTATATGATTATCAAAATAGTTAAAAAACACACTCAAATCAGTTAATAAATATAATAAAAAGAAAAAAATTAATTAATAAATATAATGAATTATATATATATTCCCTAATTAATTTGATCCAGTTTTGCATTTAATTATAAATTCAGAAATTATCAGAGACTACTTTTTCATGACTGAAATGTAGATTTTACCACCAAAATTACTATGTATTTTCATATTTTTCATTGAGTTTTAAAAAAATTAAAAACATTTACATTTCTGCCTAAAATGACCAAAGAGGGTTAAAACATGAGAATCATCAGACCTGTGACTGATTCATAATTACACACTATAAAACACATTAAAAACACAATAAACATTGTGTTTGCATTGAAATAACCTCTTCAGTGGGGTTTCAATGGGGCGTCAGGGGTCATTTGGGGTCAAAGGTCACTTCTGATGCCTTTGCCAAAGGTTACAGGTGTTACTGATCTTCAACAAATCAGTTTATGGTGACTGTGTCTGTATATGTGATGTTCTGTTATGAACATAATGAATGCTTACACATGCATTTCAATCTTAATTCAGTATCTCTCTCTTAGCTTATCAACACTGAATCAACACTTATATAGTGTTGATTCAGACTTATACACGATTCTCTTCAGCAGATACGTGATTGCGAGTGTGATATTGCTGTTACACCACAGTTCAGTAAACAAGAAGTTCATATTGTGTTCATATAACTTACAATTTGTCTGTTTTTGCTCCAGCGAAAATCGTTCTAAAGCAGAACGCGCAGGTGCTTTGTTCCGGTTAAATGAATCAGTTGAGTCAATGATTCAAATGACTCGCTCGTAGACGGTGATTTGTCGCCACCTGCTGGCGGAACGCTGTAAGCTGCAGAAAGAAACACATCGCGGAACAATAAAATATTATTTGTTTTATTAGAATGCATAGTTTATTATTATAGGGAATAGTTCCAGATACCAGCAGAAATGATTTATCAACTATTATAAAATTAGATTTTAAAAAACAAAGTCAAAACACGGTCACTTTACCTGAAAGCAGCTTTGTTGTTGTTGTTGTTGTTATTTTCCTCATGGTTTGGGAAAAAATGTGACATGTTTTCGGCAGATTCACAAGCAGCAGATTTGATTCTTAAATATGGCTTCCCATACAAGTTAATTCAAAAGAAAATCTTCAGTTTTCGGCGGAAGTGTGCGTTTCATCAGTGAACAGCAGGAGTCGCTCTTCCGCTTCAAAATAAAAACACTTTAGTGAAGATGTTTGGCCTCTCTCTCTCTCTCTCTCTCTCTCTCTCTCTCTCTCTCTCTCTCTCTCTCTCTCTCTCTCTCTCTCTCTCTCAGAGCATTATTAATTTCATCCCATATACAATGTTTGTTCTTTCCAGTGAGAGAGAGAAAGCGCTTTCAGAGATATTTAAGTGGTTTTAAAATAATATTAAATTGGTTCGTTTAACTGGCATTGATTCTATTTAACACCTTAAAGGAGCAGGTGAATTAAATACTGTTAGTTCTAAAGAGTTTAATTGATAGAAGTCCATGTTTTAAGATTGTCTGGAAACTAATAAAGCTATTGAGGCCTTCTTCAGACTGTCATTCCTCCTGTATTCATCTGTCTGTACATGTTCTGCCCATATGGCTTTTTAAATGTATATTATAAAATACACAAAAAGAAGCCACAAAATAATTGCTAAAATATGTTTTAAAATATATTTATGTAAATATATTTTCTACCAATAAAAAATATGTATCAGTATCATAAATTAAGTCTGTTGATAATGTATAAATGTCGTTGATTGTATATAATGTACCTTCTGGCTGTATCTGTGATTCTTTACGGCCAGTAAAATTGAAAGCTGAAGACACACAAAAGATGATTGTTGTTTCAGACACAGACAGTGAAACAAACACGTCCGTCATTCTCTGAACATCAGGAGTTCTGTGCTCGACGTCTCCACGCTCTTATTTCATTCAGGAAAGAAGGATTCAGAGAGTAAACCATGCTTCCAAACCTCTCAGTGAAAGTGAGAGAAACACAAACTGGCATCAAGCACGAACCGGACACAGCTTTAAAAGTCAAGCTGCTGGTCAGAGAATCAGAAGCTGATCTCCAGCTGATTCTCCTCCACATTCATCCATAAACATGCTGCTGCGCTGAGAGACCTGCTGTCATGTGACCTCAGACTGACCCCACACTGACCTAATCTGACCTCTGACCTTACATTGACTTCAGAGCGACCTCACACTGACCTCTGACCTTACATTGACTTCACAGTGACCACACATTGATCTCATATTGATCTCAGACCTCACACTGACCTCAGACTGACTTCACACTGACCTCACACTGACCTCTGACCTCACATTGACTTCAGATTGACCTCAGACTGACCTCAGACTGACTTCAGACTGACCTCACACTGACCTCTGACCTCACACTGACCTCACACTGACCTCTGACCTCAGATTGACCTCAGACCTCACACTGACCTCTGACCTCACATTGACTTCACAGTGACCACACGTTGATCTCATATTGACCTCAGACCTCACAACCACATAACAATCTCACACACACTGTCCTTTGACCTCAGATTGATCTCACACACACCTCAGACTGACCTCACATCAACTTCAGATTGACCTCACACTAACCTCACATTGACCTCTGACCTCACAGTGACTTCAGATTGACCTAAGACCTCACACAGATCTAACACTGAACTCAGACTGACCTTAGACTGACCTCACAATGACCTCTGACCCCACAATTACCTCTGTCTTCACACTGACCTCAGATTGACCACTGACCTCACACTGACCTCGGATTGACCTCACACTGTCCTTTGACCTCAGATTGACCTCACACTCACCTCAGATCTGACCTCACACCGATCTCATGTTGACCACAGACCTCACACTGACCTCTGACCTCAGACTGACCTCACATTGACCTCTGACCCCACACTTACCTCTGTCCTCACATTGACCTCAGACTGACCTCGGACTGACCTTTGTCCTCAGATTGATCTCACGCTCACCTCAGACTGACCTCACATTGACCTCTGACCTCACATTGACCTCAGATTGACCTCACACTGACCTTTGACCTCAGATTGACCTCACACTGACCACAGACTGACCCATCTAGAGGAAAGGTCAATCACACCCATATGGCAAAAAAAATATTTTTTTAATTGTTCTTGTTTCCAGCTTAAACTCACTTCATTTTAATGCATTTTTATAAAACAAGTCACTTCATATCTTTGGTCAGTTTGGTTCCCCAGTCAGTGTATCTTGATTCAAGAACGTCTAAGTGTTTTGTGGTCAGCAAACGTCTTTCCCAGCTGCTGAAAGTCTTCCTGAATGTTGGTCAAGGTTAATGACGAGGAGCTGATGGAGACGAGGTGCGTCTGAAGAGGATCCTCAGAGGTTTAATCGTGTAAACTGAGGCTGTATCACAACTGCTGTGCACTTTTTAATATTGCTGACACAAAAAAAGCCATAAAGTAGAGCTGTGTTTATTTGCTCACGTGTAATGAGATGACAGATTGAGGCACGTTTAATGATATTCATAGAGGTCTGGAGGACTACAGCCTCACTTATAGTTATGAATCCATAATTATATTGATGCTGTAAGTGTTACTTGTGCTGCAGGACCGTACCAGAGATGATTTATTTATAATTATGTTTTTCTCTGTGTTTGAAAACCTTTGAAAGTGACATTAAAGCACATACATGAACAAAACCAGCTTGCAGCATTTTCAGAATTAAATAAATATATACAGTATGTACTAAACTGTTTTATTGAGGGTCAATTTAAAACAGGGTTATTATAGTTAACTAAACATTTTCAGCTACATGAAATAAAATTAAATTAAATATTAAAAAAACTTTTTAAATTATTTAAAAAATATTTCAATTTTTTTATTTCATCTAGTTGCTACATTTCTCATTTTTATTTAGTTTAACTTGATGTAGTAAAATAAGTAAAACTGAAATTGAAATTAAAATGAATAAAAATTATATAGACATATATAAAAACAAAAAATCTAATGAAAATGACAAGAACACAACAAAATTACAAAATATTAACTAAAATTAACATACACAAAAATATTAACAAAAGCTATAATAGTATCTCAAAACAATGCTAAAATAATCTTTTATATATATATATTATATATATATATATATATATATATATATATATATATAATATATATATATATATATATAATTATTATTATTATTATTATTATTATATAAAATATAATAATCTCAAACACACTAAAATAACACTGATTTAAAATGCCCTTGTCAAGAAATGTCATCTTTATTCAATGGATTTTTGTTTATTAATTATTATTTTACAAATCTTCTTATTGTTTTGCCATTCGACACACAACATGCTGAAGTTATTAGACATAACAAAAAGTCAAATGATCAGATATTTTTAAGAGACATTCAGTATAAAATCTCTTTCCTGCATGCTGGTCACTAGTTTTCAGATATTAATATAACAAAACAATCATTTTTGTCAGACTTCCTCACTACTAATTGATTTCTCTACAGGACGGTTAAATCTCCTTGACACTTGAATTGAAGTGACATGAACACATCAGCATGAGAAACTGAATCTGTGGCTCAGGTTAGTGATGTGTCTGTGATGATGTGAAGCTCTTATCAGCTGCGGTTTGAGCTGAAGTGTGTGTGAATCTCACGTTGCCCACGAACACTCAACACAAGAGCCGAGAGTGAGACAGACACTGATGACAGACACTGATAGACGCTCATCACCCGCCAACATCATTCACCGCTGTGATATCAACACATGCTCTCGTTCACCACCACAGCATCACTCTGACCTTATTAAAGCAACAGTTCACCCCAAAATCAACATTAGCTGAAAGTGTGCTCATCCCAGATGAAGATGAGTTTGTTTCTTCATCAGATTTGTAGAAATGTAGCACTGCATCAGTGTATCAGCAGAGGATGCTCTGCAGTGAATGGGTGCCGTCAGAATGAGAGTCCAAACAGCTGATAAATAGAGTCCATAATCCATAATAACACTTCCTCCAGTGAAAAAGTGCATCTGTTGTCTCTCACATATTTGTTTTGATTTGTTTTGGCTTTCTTGATCTGTGCAGATTTCTCTCCTGATTCAGACCAGAACACTTTTTCACTGGAGGAAGTGTTATTATGGATTATAGACTCCATGTATTTGAGTTAAAAACATCTTAATGCTGGATGTGTTTCATCTTTTGTCTTCTCCAGATGTTCACTGATGGACTGGAGTGCTGTGGATTACTTGTGGATTATTGTGATGTTTTTATCATCCATTTCGACTCTCAATCTGACGGCACCCATTCACTGCAGAGCATCCATTGCTGAGACACTGATGCAGTGCTACATTTCTACAAACCTGATGAAGAAACAAACTCATCTACATGTCAGATGATCTGAGAGTGAGCAGATTTCCAGCTAATGTTGATTTTTGGAGGAGTGTCAGTGTTATTTGCGGCGTATAAACGTGCAGCTTCTGAAAGTGAACTCAGAGACGGACAGATGGAGCAAGAGTTTCAGTTTCTAATGCATGTGCTGTTAATATTAGATGAGATTCACACACACACACACACACTAACACAGAGATCACACACACACACACACACACACACACACACACACACACACACACACACACACACACACACACACACACACACACACACACACAGACAGAGAGGTTATTCAGCCCCTCTGGGTTCAATCACAGCTTTATTCCTGTACCTGCTTCACCTTTGCTTGAGAAATTGAAAATAGAAACGTTCAGAAGCTATTAACCTCCAACCCAGTGAAGATCAGTCTGATAAAGAACACCAGCGTCTGCCAGTCCGTTCAGATCAATTATCCCCACACCGGATCTCATCCTGGACTCAGAAACGCTCATTCATGAGTCTGTTCTTCTCATGGTTTGTTTGAAATCATCTCAATCTCAACATGAATCATTCAGTGCACATGAAAGCTTATTATTAAACAGTTCTGAATCTTCTCATTCACTCTTAAAAATACTTTTTTACACCGATGCCACAGAACCAGTTTTGGTTTCCCAAAGAAGTTAGTTCTGTGATCAGTTCTTAAAAGAAGCATTTTTTTTCTCAGTGTGAAGAACATTTCAATGATCTGACGAACCTTATCCACTATAATGAAACGTTCGTGCAATGGGAAAGTTTTAAAGATGTTAAAGGTTCTTCATGAGCCATCAGTGCCAAGAAAGAAGGGTATTTCTATTTGATTTTTGAGCTCTTCCATCAGTCCTCACACGCAGCACTAAAGCAAATGCAGGAGAACGTATGAAAGTTACCCGAGACCGCAGGGAAGAAGCTTTTTCTTTCTATTCTTGGACTGGAGACGAGGAGAAGCAGTCAAAATGACACGAACTCTTATTAAAATGCATCTCATTTCAGGCTCTCGTCCGGCCATTAATCACACAGAACAGCAGATCCATCCGCGCTTTAATGAAGTCTGAGGCTCAGGAATAAATGGACTTCAGCTCTGGACGTCTCACACGAGCTCGTTTGACGTCTTTAAGTGCGTCTAAACTGTGTTCAGCACATTTACAGCGAGAATCACAAAACTAAAATGTAAAGGTGTTTATGTTTTCGCAGGTAACAAACAGCAGAGAGATTCAGTATTTCAGTCAGTCACGTATCGAGCATAATCAAGTGAAATAAAGCATATGAAGATCCCACAGAACATCTGCTCATGTTTTTAACACACACCTACAAACAGAACGTTTGTCTTCATGAAAATCTGCTCTGAATACATGAATAACAAATGTCATATTGAGATATGACGCGTGAGATGATGTTTATACAGCACTCGTTATTATAATTATTATTGCAGACCATCATCGCACTGCGCTTAATGCGCTTCTGTTGTCTGAGATGTGAAGAATTATCAAAATTAAGCATGTCATGTTTCTGCATTACGGTGAATCTTGCAAAAAACAAAACAAAACAAAAAAAACATGTCAGGGTCATATTTGACACTGAAAAAATTAATAAATAAATAAACAAACATATTATGCATAGTGTCATTTTTAATTTGTATTAAGAGTGTGAAAAAAAACAGAGTATGTATAAGTAAATAAATAATTATAAATAAAATAATAATAAATAATGCATTCAAAAATATAAATAAATATCATAATAATATAATCATATTTTTCAGCATCATTTTTAATTTGTGAAAAAAGTGAGAAAAAAAATATAATACACATGAATAAAATAATAATTAATAATAACCAAATAAAATAATAATAATAATAATAATAATAATAATAATAATAATAATAATAATAATGAAAATTAAGTGTGTCATCTTTCTGTATTATTGTGAATCTTCTGAAAAACATGTTGGGGTCATATTTTACCCCAAAAGAAAACAAAATAATCATGTTTTCAAAAGTGTGAAAAAATAAAATATACATGAAAATAATGATAAATTTAATACAATTATTAATATTATTAATAAAAGTGTAAAAAAAATTAATATACATAAATAAATAATAACAAATAAATGAAAATCAAATTAAAATAATTTATTTAAAATAATAGTAATACTACTACTGCTGATAATAAAGAGACACTGATGTTTTTTATTAGTTTTTTTTATTAAAATCATCAAATATGATGAAAAAGGTTAGAAACATCAGCTCAAGGCCACCAGCATCATCATCATCATCATCCGAGAGCAGAGACCTTCATCACACACACACACACACACACACACACACACACACACACACACACACACCACCACACCCACAACACACACACACACACACCTCATCATCTCATCTCTGTCTGTGTTCATTTTTCACGTGTCGGTGCCCTTGACGAGGCGCTCACACACACGCGGACGATCACTGGACACACTAAATGCTTGACTTGAGTCTGTATCAGATGACAGGAGCATCAGGAACCACTTCAAACCCTGCAGAGGAACTCTATCAGACGCCTCCTGACTGACAGCAGCGGCTCTGAAAGACGTTTATCCGTCACTCGAGAGAGAAGTTTGGAGGAGGCTGAAAGCTGATGCTGTGCTTACAGAGAACCACGCTTCAGTCACGTCTCTGAAGGTCACCAGTTCATCTAGTCACTGCGGCTCTGTTTGCACAGACACACTGCGTCTGCTTTATTTGCTCAGTCTGAACTCTCATGCAGATCCTCGGCTTCACCATTAAATGAAATGGAAAGAATCATAATGAGATCTGTGTAAGATCCTTCAGGATAACCTCTGTCTCCTCTAGAGCTACGTCTCTAACTGTGCTCAGATTTAACAAGAAGAGCTGTTTCCACCTGAACACCCCATAAACAGCAGTTTTGTTAAGTTAGTGTATTTAGGCTGATTCAGTGACGTTAAACAATATTTCACTTGAATAGAACCTGTTACCATCAGATGCATTCATTTCTTCTCAGCACAACATGCTGCTAATGAGGTGGCATCTTATTCACACTAAATAAAATAAAACAATACAAATCTAATAAATAAATGAATAAATAAATAATCACAAACACAGTTCATTTCTGAGGTTAAAATAAAATTAAATAAAGAATAATGAATAAATAAATAATCAGCACACATACATTTTCCTGCTAACAAGGCATCAAAAATCATAACATCCACAAAAAAAAAAAAAAAATAAAAAAAAAAAAAATAAATTAAATTAAAAAAAAAAAAATTAAAATAAAAAAAAAAATTTAAATTTAAAAATAAATATAAAATTTAAAATTTAAATTAAATTAAATAAATTAAATTAAATTAAATTAAATTAAATTAAATTAAATTAAATTAAATTAAATTAAATTAAACTAAATTAAACTAAACTAAACTAAACTAAATTAAATTAAATTAAATTAAATTAAATTAAATTAAATTAAATTAAATTAAATTAAATAAGAAATAAATTAAATCATGAATATATTGTATACACACACATACACACACATATATATATATACACCTTGCAAAATTACTATCAATGAAAAAAAAAAATTTCCCTGTAAAGTAACTGTATCCACCAGCATGGGCAAATTACTGTAACTAACTAGTCTAACCTTTGACCTGCTGGTTAAGGTTAGTCTCCTGACGCCATGGCAACAGCTCAGGATCAGACTCTGACTTTTGACCCCTCCGTCTTCTGTGTGTCACATTAAAACAGGGTCACAGTGTTCAGTCAAACAATCTCAGCATCACAACTGAACACAAACGAGGACGAGCGTTTAATGTCCTGCAGACATATACAGAACGATCTGAAGATGATTCCTCTCGTCTGCACATGCAAATGAAGAAACATGCATCAGAAAATCAGCATCTCATTAGCATACAGCCATATGGCCAGCCGTGAATGAATATTAATGTGGTCTTTTTGAGAAATGTTTGTGCTGCGTGAGCGAAACAAAGCTGGAGTTGCTTCATCAGTTGATCATGCGGTGGTTTGTGAGGATGTGAGGATGTCATTAGCCGGCCGTGTAACTCAACACTGACGACTGCAGGACTCTCAGATTGCAATCGATAGAAACGTCCCGGCCCCAGGTGGCAGATCTTAATAAAAGCTTTACTTAAATATCTGGATTAATGCACAAACTCCTACAACTCAATCCTGACAGGACAGATGCAAAAATCACTTTCTTATTGAGTATTTTATTTGAGTATCTAAACGTTCATACATCAAGAGTCAAGCAAAATAACATGATATTTAGTCTTTACAGATGTTCAAAATTAAGTTAATTTGTAACTTATTTTCTATTTTATTTAAATGTATTTTTGTTATTTTATTAATTGTAATAATTAATTAATTTAGCTTAAATAAAGAACAAATATCTGCAAGTGAAGTAAAAAAAAAAAAAAAACTTAATTCAAAAGAAAAAGCAAGATTATTTTTCTTAACTTTATTGGAGATTATTTTCTTTTAAGGAAAATTAATTAATTATTAAAATAAAAAGCTATTTTATCACTCAAATGTAAAAATAAATAAATAATAAAATAAAATATATAATGAATAAAAAAATGAATAAAAAACATTATATATATATATATATATAATATACGATATAATATATATAAATAGATTAACCTGAATACAAGACCAAAATACCTGAGTAAGAACATCAAATATAAAATATTTAAATTAACTAAAAATTATATATATATATATGATATCTATATATATATATATATATATATCTTATATATATATATATATATATACTATATATATATATTAAAAAAAGAAACTTTTTTAAAATTATTTTTTATTCTTTGGGTTGGGTTCATTCATCATTTTGTGCACATTAGTAAAATAAAAAGTGACATTTTCCTGCAAATTCATAAAAATAATAGAATCAAAATCCTGTTTTCTAGATTATGTTTGCAAACTCTCCCTCTATAGCCCAAAATAAATCTATAAAAGGGATCAATAATGTCTTTTAAGAGCGAACTCTTCATCGTATGAATAATGGAGGAAGGAGTCGCAGCATGAAGCCGAACTCGTGCCGAGAGCAGATACTGAGCCGTTCAATTATCTGTTAAACGTGATCAGAACAGCACAAGAGTGTCATGATGGATTCAACCTGAAACTCAGTGCAAGTGAAGCAAACAAACAGAAGAGACGCGGATGAGTGTGGAGGACGTGTTATTATACAGGCTCATATTCTTCATCCGCTGCACAGGACGGCTCAGATAAATGCAATTAAATATTCATGCGGAGACTCATTTGGACTCTTTTAGGTTTTATTTTTCTCCAGGCTGGAGTTCGAGACTGAAAATGTTTTACTGTCATAAAGAGAAACCAGAGTCCATCACAAACACTCACCTGATGAGATTTTACATCAGGATCAGGGTTCTCATAGCTACGTAAAAAAAAACACCATAAAAAATAAATACATAAATAAATTTACTTTACATCTAAAAAAAAAAAAAAAAACTTTAAATAAAAAAAAACTTTAAAAACATTTTTATTTTACAATTTTAAATTTTATTAATTTATAATAATACAATATTATAAAAATATAAATTTTAGAATTTTAGAATTTTAGAATTTTAGAATTTTAGAAATCTGAAATTTTATTAAAAAATAAAAAAACAAATAAAAATGCACACATAATAAATAACTTTAAAACTTTAACTAAAATTACAATGAAAGGAAATGCTGAAATAAAAACTAAATCAAAATAGTATTAAAAACTTTATTGTTATTGACTCTTATTTTAGTAACATTGAGATACTGTTACAGTTTTATTCATATTTTGAATTTATTTTTATTTTTGTCTTCTGTTTTCATTTTAATTTAAGTTTAAGTAATTTTGATGTGTGTTTGTTTTTTTCAAATGTGTTTTTTTAAATAAATTTTTATTTCAGTTTTAGTTGTAGTTATTTCAGTTAAACTAAATTAAAATCACAAATGTTGCCTTAGTAACAAAATTAAATAAAATACTTTTTTTTTGTATTTTATTTTAATTACATTTAATTAAAAAATTTTTTTATGGTTTTATGTTTAGTTTACTATAATAACCTGCTCAGTGAAGCTGTAATAACACTGATCTGGATTCAGTGAATGTGATGAATGAGTTTAATCTCTCCAAAAGATCTGGAGTCAATCAAAACTGATTTAAAGCTTTATGATACATCAAAACGAACGGGATAATGAATGTGAAGGCTGTATTTTGGCAACACTTTGGCATCTTGAAAATAAACTTGGTATTTGCATTGCCACGTATATAACCACAAATATGATTTACTGCCATAGTGTTTGCGTCCCTGAAGCCGAGAGTTTGACTTTAATGTGATTATGTTAATGGGCCGCTCAGATTAATTGAGATTATTCTAAATGTCAGACACCATAAGTGCCGGCAAATGTCAATACACAGAGAAAGTTTTCATAGGTGCAGATGAAATGTCATGGGTGTGTGATAATATTTCAGCTTTAATTAAGCGTGTGTGTGTCTTTTCAGCATCTTGAGGTTCGTGTGAGATATCGCAGGAAAGAACGAGCGGAGTTACGTTCAGCTGATGGAAGTGTAAAAACTGTCTAGATTTAATCATTGAATGGTTTAAGCATTCAGGTGATGTGGAGCGTGAATGAACGTGTGTGTTCATCACCTCTGCAGGTGTCCAAGTCTCATTCAATCCCCGGGCCCCTGTAAACGCTGTTTGTCTGCAGATGTCCCTCCTGGGGCCAAATTAAAGAGCCATCACACCGCTGCTGCTGCTGCCAGCGACACCGGGATGTTTATCAGGATCGGCTCTCGTTTCAAGAGACAGACGGAGACCTTCTGCTGCGAGAGACGACTGACTGTCATCACACACACACACACACACACACACACACACACACCACACACACACAACACACCACAAACACACACACACACACGAAACACATAAACAAAACAAACAACACAACCAACAAAAACACACGCACTGTCTAATACACACACACACACACCACACACACACACCATGCACTTACACACAACACACACACACACACACACACACACATACACGCATTTACACCACACACACACACACACACACACACACACACACACACACACACACACACACACACATGCACTTACACACACGCACACACACACACACACACAAAGAAACGTACAATCACACATATTTATGTTGACATTATGATACAAGTCAGAATTAGGAGATAAAAAAGTCGAAATTATGACATAGTGATAATTATGATATAAAATTGAAATTGTGACAGAAAGTCAAAATTATGACTGTTGAAATTATGAGATAAATCATAATGACAGTGATAATTATTAAAGAAAAAAGTTAAATCATGAAATCAAAGTCATAACTACAATGCCAAAATCATAAGACAGAAGACAAAATTATGATTTACTTAAATCACAATTATGAGATAGAAAGAAAAAATATGGTGTACATAATTATGAGATAAATAGCTTAAAATTATGACAAGTCGAAATTATGAGGCATCATAATTATGAGATAAAAAGTCAAAATTATGACAGACAGTGATAATTATTATATAAAATTTTGAAATTGTGAAATAGAATGACAAAATTAGGGGAAAAGTAATATTTATATGAAAACTCAAAATTATGACATAATTAGTCATAATTATGGTATAAAAATCTGAAAGTCATAATACTGAGAAAGTCCAAATTATGAGATAAGTCTTAGTTATGAGACAGAAAATCAAAACTATGGCAGACATAAATAATAAAAAAAAAACAAAAAATATGCCAACAATGTCACAAAAAAAAAAAAACCTTTATAAATAAGAAATAATAGTATAAAGTATAAAGTCTCTTAATCTTTTTTTTTTTTTTTTTTTTTTTTTTTATCAAAAAAACAAAACAAAAAACACTTGTTTTGCAGTGTAAAGTTCACACTACAGTTATAGTGATAACCACACAAAATAAATAAATGAAAACAAGACAAAAATACAGAGTATGAAAATCATATTTTGCTGTGTCATCTCTTTATCCATTGTACCAAATAATACTGATAAACATGAATTTGGATTTCATCGTTCCTCATCCTCCGGAGTGTTTCTCTTCCTGAAGTGAGCATCAGTCTGCTAATATTAACAATTAATGTGGCCTGTGAAAGTGACCTGATCTCAGGCCGCGTGCTGATCGATATTACACGCTCGTTAGTGTGCCTCATGTTCTTCCTGCTGCTGCGCTGCATCCTGAGCTGCCATCTTTTCTAATTACTTCTAAAAGGAGGCTGTTATAAATGGCACTAAATACGACGGTTCTTCCTCCTGCATCTTCAAGATCACTTTCAGTTCTGAAGGAGGAAGAAAACACTTGTGTGAACGGAAAGACGGAGCCGATCCGGCAAACGCCTGAGTGGCTGCCAGACTCGACAGGCAAGCTTCCCAGAATCCCCAGCGGACCGGACTCCAGAGGTTGGAGGTTTTGGTTGCTATGTGAACTGCACGGATCCGCAGCGGAGCGATCGTTACACTGATGGAGCCGTGAACCGCCAGAGATCCTCCACTCTTTACTTATTAGACTCCTCTAGATTTTGAACAAAATGTGCCTGAGCAAAACTTACCGCCTCAATGAGGGTGGTTGCTATGCGGTTGCTAGGTGCAATAAATGTATTTTAACTTTGTTTCTATCTGGAGATGAAATTTCAGGTTTCAGTGCTCCATCAATTCACAGGACAGAGAGACATCATAAATTCTGCATGTAATGATTAAATTTGAATACAGGGTCAACAGTCCTCATTATTTTCTCTGAAATATTAAAAACCTCTCAATATTTCATGGGGTCCCAAATCTAGAGATTAATTAATTTGGTTAAAAAATATTTCTTCAACTGTGAAAACTTATTTCCACCACATAAAAATGACATAAAAAGTTGGAATTATGAAAAAACAAAGCTAAACTAAAACATAACTGACAGTCATAATTATGAGATAAAAAGTTGACTTGATGGCATAGGAAGTCATAATTTAAAAAGTTGACATTTTGACAAAGTCATCATGACAATGTCGAAATAATGAGATAAGTCACAATTATGAGATAAAAAGTTAAATTATAACATAGTTATAATTATGATATAAAAAAGTTGAAATTGCGCCATAGAAAGTAAAAAATCAAAAAGTCAAAATTATGAGATATTTCATAATTATGTGATAAAATTTATGACATTTTTAATCATAATTATGATATAAAAAGTCGACATTATGATGTAAAATATAAATATGATGAAGTCAATATTATGAGATAAATTATAATTATGAGATAAAAAGAAAAAAAATGACAATTATCATCAAATCAAATGTGAAATTATGTAAGACATAATTATGACAAAATCTAAATGATGAGATAAGTCATAATTATGAGATAAAAAGTCAAATATATGTTAAACCTAGTGATTATTATAAAAAGTGGAAATTGTGAGATAGATAATCATAATCATAAAAAGTTGAAGTTATGAGATAAGTCACAATTACGACATAAAAGGTTAAATTATGACATACATAGTGATAATTATGATATAAAAAAGTTGAAATTGTGGCATAGAAAGTAAAAAATGAATGTCAAAATTATGAGATATTTCATAATTATGCGGTAAAAATTATAACATTATTTCATATTTATGATATAAAAAGTTTAAATTATGAGGTAAAATTTCATAATTATGATAGTCAATATAGTGAGATAAATTATAATTGTGAGATAAAAAGTCAAAATAATGACAATCATCAAATCAAATGTGATATTATGACAAAGACAAAATTATGACAAAATCAAAATTATGATACAAGTCATAATTGAGATAAACAGTCAAAATTATGCCAAACCTAGTCATAATTATACAAAGTTTAAATTATGAGGTAGATAATCAAAATCACGAAAAGTTGAGATTATTAGATAAATCACAATTGTGAGATAAAAAGTAAAAAATATGACAAACCTAGTCATAATCATAAAAAGTTGGAATTATTAGATAAGTCACAATTATGAGATAAAAGGTTAAATTATGACATACGTAGTCATAATTATGATATAAAAAGTTACAGAAGAGATGTGAGATGTGAGGGGTCACTGCATGACATAAAAAGTGACTTTTCATTGTATTTTGGGGTGAAATATGAAATGATTTGCGAGATGCATCCTCTTACGGTCATTGTCACTTTCTCTCGTGTCTGTCTGAGGAAGATGACGTCCAGATTTATCTCCCAGTTTAAGTCATTTAACCCTATTAAAACAGACGTTTCTCATATGTGCACTAGACTCCTTGAATTAGAAACAAAAGTCCAACAATATTTATGTTTTAAAAATCAAAATCAGTTTACTTTCTTAGTTTTTTTTTTTATTTTTTGTCTCAAATGATGTCATTTTGCTTCTCTAGTAAATGTGTCTTGATTTAAGAATGTTTAGATGATTGTACTGGAAAACAAGACAAAAATATTAAACCAGAACCTCCTTTTTTTGCAGTGTGGTAGATGTTTGGATGTTTTTACTGCAGTGTGTCATGAAATCAATGGGGTCTTCTGGTCGAGGTCAGTTATTTAGATGCAGAAGCAGACGAGCGAGAGGCATTAAATGGCGTGTTTGTGGGGTCACATTAATGTCATCATTCATGAAAAACAAGACGTTCTGCTGTTTACAGCGCACGGCTCTGGTGTCCGCCGGTCGATGCTTACGGATCGTTCTGGGACGTTCATTCATCGCTTACACGACGGCTGTGGTTTCCAAATGTTTTACTGTGACCCGACGTCTCTCACAGCCTGACCTGCTCCAGAAATCATGATGCCTTTTATCACAAATACAGAGCGGAGACATAATATAATAAATAAACAGAGATTTTATATCAGCTAACAGGGAAGGTTCTGGCAAGGTATGAGCAAACGTTCGTCCAGTAACGTTATCTTGTTAATAATGTTCTCAAAACATTAATGGAAATATTTTATTTGGAACATTTGTTCAGAGAACATTCAAAAGTGAAGGAGGAGGTGGATGCTATCAAGCTCCTAAAAGGAGAAAAAACGCCAGCAAATGACATTATATACACAAACATGACATTCTAAATTATCAATATGTAATATTTGGGTCAAGCTGATCTTTGTTTCTGATAAAAGACACACGTTGAATGCATTAGAGGTCACAGTAAGCATCCCTGTAAGTTCATCTTGAGGTCTTCAGATGATCACAGATGTCATGAGTAATCCGGATGCTTTTGTATTGTGAGCGATTACAATAATCATCCAGCGAGGAGAATCTGACACCGTCACAAAAGAGTGGGAGATTGCTCAGACAAACACGCCTCGCTCCTGCCCGCAGTTCTTTGTGCTGAAGTTCTTGTCAGTCTCTTCCGTCCGGCGGCTCATTGTTATGTTTGTGAATAGAGGATTTCAGCACACAACAATAAGCGCAGACGATAGCTGCACAGTCTGAAGTGTGCGTCATTAAACAGGTATTGAGGTGTTCATCACAGTTCACTCCTGAACGGAGAACTGATGCGTCACACTGACACTTAAACACGTGAAGGAAGCAGTGGATCAGTGTTTGTTTAGAGAATTAAGCAGGCGTTAAACATCACTGTGATCCAGCCTGACAGACCCGTCTTCCTCTGGGACCCTGATTAGAGGAACTAAACGACCCCAGAGACGCGCTGACATGTTATCAAAACACGTTAAACCTGCAGTCAGTGTCCCGCGAGGAAGGGCTGGACGTGTGCCTTCAATAACACTTTCCATCAGAAGGACAAATAATAGGGTCTAAAACAAAACAAAATTAAATAACATAAAATAAGGGAAAAAAAGAACAAAATAAAATAGTAAAAAAAAATGTACATATAAAAATAATAGGATCTAAAATAAAAATAATATCAAAAATATAAAACAAAAATAATTACATTTATAAATGTAAAAAAATAAATAAAATAAAAGCACTTAATAGTAACAAAATAGTTAAATAAATAAATAAATAATAGGGTCTAAAACAAAATAAAATAACAAAAAAGTAAAATAGTAAAAAAAATGTTCATATAAAAATAATAGGGTCTGAAACTAAATAAAAATACAAAAAAGTAAAATAGTAAAAAAAATGTTCATATAAAAATAATAGGGTCTGAAACTAAATAAAAATAGAAAAAAAATGATCAAATAAAATGGTAACAAAAAATTACATATAATTAATAATATAAATAATATGACCTAAAACAAAAATAAAAAAAAATTAAATAATATTACATAAAAAATGTAAATATGTATTTGTAAATAAAGGGTCTAAAAAAACAAAGTAAGAAATAAATTAATATTAATAAACAGATAGATAAATAAATAAAAACTAAAATTAAGAGTCTAAAATAAATAAATAAATAAATAAAGCATTTCACATTTCCGTAAAGACACTGATCTCACTGGGAATTTAAAATGTTGTTTGTGATCATTTCACCAGACTGAGGATTAATTTCTCATGATTTAAAAACAGATTTCATACATCATAAAAAGCATATGCACACATTAAAGGGCCAGCAGTGAACATCTTGTGTGTTAACCCGTCTGGGACTGTTTATCCGGCCGTGCAGTAATTGCTGATATGAAGTAAACGTATCTGCTGCGTCCCGTGGGGCGATTCTGCAGAGCTGTCACAGCGAATAAACACTTCGTCCACCATCCAGCTTGTGTTTTCAACAGCAGCACTGACAGGCTAAATTTAGAGAGCGCTGTGTTAATCTATTCACTTGGATTCAAAGCGTCCGATGGCATTCAGCAGGGCAATGTTCATAACATTAAAAGAACCTTGCCAGAACGTTCTGTCCAAATGAATCACTCAAGAGATTCACTGATTCTCTGGCTGTGTGAACGACTGAGGGTCACCTGAGGGTCACGAAGCACTTCCTCACCTGGAAAACATCTGGACACAGAAAAAGCCCTGAGACGCACAGAGAAAGCCCATGAAAAGATAAAAGCCAGCAGATTAAGACAATCATGGTTTATTATGAGCGTATGCATCATTTACACAGATCAAGCATCTGCAGTGCAGATCAAGCCTGCTGGAGTCTTCTTTGATATGATTTCATTCAATATAACGATACATGAACATTCATATTAGAACTTCAAGAAATGCAGGAACTAAATGTTCATCTGTTTTTTTCCCATCATCCATCTGGATGCCTGATCAAGTTCATGTTCTGGTGGAGCTCCGTGACCTTCATCGGTCCGGATCCATCAGCTCAGTCGTGGTTAATAAAGCCGCTGATTAACAATCGTCTCAAAGCAGCGCTGAGTTCACCGAGCCGTAAGAGTCTGACCGCAGAGAGACCAATCCTGTGAGCCTCTGCTCTGAATGACTCCTCCAGTACAGACCATGAGATCTCTGTGTGCCTGAAACAGTTATTACAAAACAACTCTCAAAATAACTCGTTCAACCATTTATATATATATAACTGAACAACAAACTCTCAAAATGCACATTAATCTTAACTACACTAATGGTCACGACACGCTGGTAAGCAAATAATATTTAAATAAAAAAAGTTTATTTTTAAAATATTAATATTTATATTTAAAATAATTATTTTTTTTTTCACAAGTTTTTTTTTTTTACTTATTTTATTTAAAAATATAAATTAAAATTTACATTTTTTAGCAAGTGCTTGTTTTGCTTTGTTTTATTTGAATTGTACAATCAAGAATTAAATTACTATTTAAATTTTTTAACTTTAATTACAATTTACATTAATTAGCAATTTTTAATTTTATTTTAAATTTAATAGCAAGTTTTATTTTTATTTTATATTTTTATTTAATTACTATTTACATTTTTTAGCAAATTATTTGTATTATTGGTTTTTACCATTTTTGATATAATTACATATGTACATTTTTAGCATTTTTGATTTTTGAATTTTAATATAAATTTACATTTTTAGCAAATATTTTGTTTTTATTTATTTCAATTGTACATTTTTTATATAATACATTTTTAGCAAGTGTATATTTTGTTTTTATTTATTTCAATTGTACATTTTTTATATAATTAATATTTACATTTTTAGCAAGTGTTTGTTTTTATTTTAATTTTACATTTTTTATTTAATTACTATTTACATTTTTAACAAATGTTTATGTTTTTTTTATTTTAACTGTAAATTTTTTATATAATATTTACATTTTTAGCAAGTTTTATTTTTATTTTATTTTACATTTTTATTTAATTACTATTTACATTTTTAGCAAATGTTTATTTTGTTTTTATTTATTTTAATTAAATTTTTTTTATTATTAATATTTACATTTTTACAAATTTTTATTTATTTTTATTTTATTAATTAAAATAAACACATTTATATAAAAAAAATATCAAAACATCTCCACAGCTCTTATATTGTGGAGATCAAGCACAGACGATCAAACACATGTAAGACACAGATCAGTGAATGATGACCAAGAGCTCAGGGTTTGGTTAGTTAAGCTGGTTAGCAGATCATAACTACACCATCTGACCAGATGAATGAACAGCTCTATCAATCCCTATCCAGACAGTTTAGAGCTTCTACTTTCAGTTTAGTGCCACAACTTGATTGAAACATGGTGTTTGTGAACAGAATGACTATAAAGCACATTGTATCAGTTCAGGCAGAAGATGTGATAAAGATGGTGATATATTCTGTCAGTAAGAATTACACGAGTA